>NW_024081322.1:404899-412788 GCF_003009895.1 Hyaena hyaena
AAAAAAAAAATAAATAAAAATAAAAATAAAAAGGTGAGCCTGTCAGCAAATATCTGTTGTAGGAATTACTATGTTGATAACACTCTCAGTACAATAGCTTCTATGCTGATGTCATATTTTAGATTCTTCAAAAAGCCTTTGATATACACTGAACAAGCATATATCACTGCTAAAGACAAGCAGCATGTTTTTCCTCTTAGAATGCATAATGATATAATTGCAAAATGGATTCAGATGAGCATTTCAAAAGAGGCACTTAAGTGAAATATGTAACTATACTCAGGAACTGTTCAACAATCTTAGAGACACAGCTCCTCTCCATTTATTCAACGTGTTATTGAGCACTGCTAGGTGCCAGGCATAGTGCTAGGTGAGGAAAACAGTGGTAAATCAAATAGACGTGAACTCTTCCTTCATAGAGCTTATAATCAAGGAGAGACCAACATGCATATTGAAACTGCCAGCAGTGCCATGAAAAAAGAAACTACTGGGATGATCAGCAGTCGACGGACGTGGTTTAGACTGGAAAGTAGGGAAAAATTGACAAGCCTTCTGTGAGAGAGAAATATCTGAAGCTGAGACCTGAAGGATGAGAAGTCAGACAGGCCAAAATTAGGGAGAATACTTGGAGGGGAAAGTGTCACATTTCCTTTTTCTTGGTGTAAGAACATAGTGAAGACCGAATTGGAGTTTATAAGGCAGCAGTAGCAGCATGGCTGAACAGGAAGGGTGACACATTGTCCAGTTGCCCCAATCCACTGAAATCACCAGCTATCCTGCCAGAAGGGACAGTAGAAAGAATATGGTCCCTAATTCACCTGTATCACCAACATACTTGGCTGCAGATATTCATAGTCCACCTGCTGGCTCACCAACCGGCCCTCAGAGACAAAGGGCAAAGAGAGACTGAAGAAAGAGGCAGACAGTTCCAAATTGGTAGGAGTCTGTTTTAATAAGCAAGGGAACATACACATGAGCTTTGTTTAGAGCAGTTTCAAGATAAATACATCTCTGAATCTGCCTGCCAGAATCGTAAAAGTTTACATAGAGGCCTTAACTGGGTTCAGTCGCACATCCAACTAGATGGTCTCAACAACACATTTCTCTCTCAAGGCTGTGTTCCTGGGGCAACTTGAGTTCCAGAAAGGCAATTAGAACTCATATTCCAAAACTGGGAGGGGGTGGGGAGCCTCTGATCACCCGGGTCCAGCTTGCAGGGCCACTGGCAGACACATCCTCTCAATGACCTCCTCTAACACGTCATCTCTTGAGACTGGCTCTTACAATCTTATATGACTCCCCTCCCCCTTCATAATGCATCCTGAGAGGTCAGCAAGGGGTTTCACTAGCATGGAGGTGGCCCATTTGGTGGGGGATCTGGCTGCATCGGACACAGACGGCACAGCAACAGTGTAGACATATGGGACAGAAAACACAGATTAAGGTTCCCAAAGTAAGTAACATTTTTTTTTTTACATCAAGAGCCCCATAATCTGAACCACTGATTTTATTAAGTTCCCTAGGTTGTGGGTCAAATCTCTCAGGGCATTCCTTTGTGTCTTCGTGTGATTGAATAAAGATGCTACATTAGCAGACTCATCAGGTATAAACATATAACATTCTGTTTGGATAATGGCACAGGTGCCTCCTCAGGAAGCAGGGAGAAGAGCCAAGGCCATCCTATTTTGGAAGACACCTTTCCTCATTAGAAACATTTCAGTGTTCAGTAAGGTTAGGCTTTGTTGGCTATCCTATAAGTCTGGCTAGATGAATTTAGTAAGAGCTTCTATATGTGCCGTAATGTCCTCCAGGCCAATAGAAGGAACAAAGATGGAGGCCAAAGATCTTACCAGTAGAAAATATAATGTGCCCATCTGGCCTTGAAAAGAGGGTGGTTGGCAAAAGTTACCATGGGACAGATTCTCCCCCGTGCTCAAGGAAAACCCAGGGTGCAGAGGCCCAATCACCCAGGTGGAAGCAACAGTCAAAGATTTGTGCCTCACACCCATTAGTCCCACCTGCACTTACCCAATAACTACCTAGGAGGTATAACCAGTTAGTGTGAAACCAATCACTATCCTTTGGTGGGACTGAATGACTACACAGTTCCAGTGATATCCATCCCATGTTCCTGGTACAATTAGGTTAGTTCTGTTTGAAACAATTTTTCTGTCCCCAGTGTAGGGGTGCCTGGGTGTTCATATGTCCATAACCTGGGGTAATGCACACAAACCCATCGCAAACCCAAGCTTAGCCACCCATGTCTCTAATAGTGGTATTTTATCAACCCTTCTGGTCAGTAGTTTGGTGGGCTCCCAGCACAGTTTTACTGATAGAAAAAGAATACCTATGTCTAATGTTATTAATAGTGTTTCTGGATCAGTGTTGGTAATATCAGATGAATTACGAGTACTTGTCTTAGCTTGTTTTTCCTTAATGTACTGCTTTCAGGCTTTATAATCCCTTCCCTGGATGTCAACAGCCATCATGGTAATCCTGACAAGCTAGAGAGGGGTAGCCGCCCACATACCTAACAGTTGGATTGATTTCTTTGTTGGGCATACAAAGGGACTTATTGTGGAAAGGTATTTCCATCAGGTACCCAAGACACCCTAGGAGCAGCAGAAATCTAAGGTTTAATAGGAACTTGTAAGCAAAGGTCTTTCCCTTCTATAAGAATTACACCTGCAGCCTGATCCTTAGATGTTAATGTGGCTGCAGCTGTAAGAATTTGATCTGACTGTGCATGCCATTCATGTTGGCCAGGGGAAGCAGTACTGTTAGAAGCGAGGAGGTAAACTGGGGGCAGGATATCCCACACCAGGATCCCCACCTTCTCCCCTCTTTCCATGGTATATGTTCCATTCCAGGCGTAGTGTTTCAACAGGTCCAGCTTGTAGCAGGACAATGGGATCATAGTGGAGACTGAGTAGTTCCTCTTCACCCAGGGGCATGAAGTAACATCCTGATAGGATGTCATATTGCAAATTCCAATAAATAATCCCTTTCTCCAGTATAATGGGGCCTGGTGTTCTCTACAGCACTGCATGTTTGATCAACAGTGAGAGCTGGAGCAATGGCTATTGCCCATGATTTCCAGATCTTTAAATGTATTGGATGTTTCAGCAGGGGGTCCCCAGTCTGACATTGGAGTCAACGGGCTTGATTTATTTAAATGTATTTTAAATATATTAAAGCCTGAGACAGTACTTTAGTCCACTCCACCAAGGTGGTTTTGATTTATTAGTAATTTATTCTGCTGCTTTCATATGCCATTTTTCCTTTCCATTAACTTGCTGCTGTGGGCTATAGAGGAGATAGAACCTTCATTCAATGTCGTGTTCTGCTGCCCAGTCTTGCATATTGGGACCTTTGAAATGTGACTCCCGGTCATTGTCTATGTGATGAGAGTATCCATACATAGTACGCAGCTTCTTTAATCCCTGAATGGTGGCAGCCTGGTTTGCACAGCGACAGAAGAAAGCTTGAGTCGATCCAGATATGGTGTCCACACAAACCAAAGTATATTTAGAATCCTTATTCTAAATAAGGGGTCAGTATAGTCAATTTGCCAATTCCTCATCAGTTGGGAACTTCAGTAGAAGGCCCGCGATTCCTTTGGCAGTTGCTTTGGGTACTGTTTAGAACACGCAGGGCAAGCTGTTACTGCATTAACAAAATCACTGTATTTCAAGGGCAATCCAGCATCCTTGGCAGTACACCCTCCCACTTGGGGGCTATGGTTGTTGCTCTTTTCATGCATCCAATTTGCTGTATCTAATGAAGGGTCAGTTTTAACCCAAGCTAGGGAATCAGCTTTCTGATTAGCAGGGGGTATCAGTGCCTTAAGATGTGGAAGAAAGGGAGGACTGCCTCAGGCTCTTGCAGGCAAACCCAAATGTCTTTCTAAACCTCATAATCCAACAAGGGTTTATTCACCATCATCTACTCCTCAGCTTCCCATTGTCCAACCCATAGGGTTAATCCCTTTAGAACAGCCCAACTGTCATTGCAGAGAGTTAGTGGCCAGAGCTCATGAGTGATCATCAGTCAAACTGCACTGAGTTCAGCCCACTGGCTGCTGCGGTTTGTTTCTGTTGCAATCCAGATGGCATCAGTGTTGGGCTGAATAAGCAATTACAATCCATGTGGCCAATTGCTTGATTAGATCTATCTGTGTACTAGGTATCAATGGAAATTTCCTCGTTTCTTCTCTATAGGCCACAAGGGCCACCATAGGAACAGGGGCATTTCTAGAGACAGTGGGCTGGTGGACAGGGTATTCCTTTACTGCAAATAAGCATGCTACTTAGTGGAAGTTTGAGCCATGGCAGAGGTGGGTGGATGGGACATATTCTCAATTTACCCTTTCATAGGAAGGGAAGTTCTCACCATAATATGTTGTTCTATATGAAAGGCTCTGCATGAAGGAGTGTTATGTATACTGCTAGGAGCTGTTACTCTACGGAGGTATATCAGGTTTCTGTCCCCTTCCAGAGCTAGAACAAAATCCTAGGGGTATTCTTTCCTCTTGTTTATGCCACAGTGTCTAACTCCTACCTTCTGAAGTCACAGATCCATCTAACTCAAATGATAGCCGTGCTTGGGAGATGTTCAGAGTTTTAAGCTGTTTCATCAGAATTTTTACTTTCTAATGAAGGTAATCCCCAGTCCCATATGTGCTATTTCTTTACCAGGCAGCATATGGGACAGAGGCACTATGTCAGATGGGGAATAAAAATCCTCCAAAACCCCAAATTCTCTACAAAGGCTTGCATCTCTTCCTCATTCTCAGGGGTTGAATAGACTTATATTTTATCAATCACAGCTTTTGGGACAATGCACGTCTTACCTGACCAAATGACTCCCCAAATCTTTAGAGCATCCTGAATTTTCTGTGGATTTACTGTTTATCCTCTCCTTCAAAGACATTCCTCAAAGTTTGCAGAATGTCCTATAGGAGAGGTGAGTCTTCATGTGTTAATATTATGTCATCAGTGTCATGGGACCATTGTATTGATGTGGGAAAGGAGAACAGGAACAGGGCTCAGTCACCATCCCATGCCATATTGTGGAGCCAGGCAGGTGACCTTCATGGAGCACATGAGAGGTCCACTGCTGTCTCTCTTACATTAAGGCAAATTAATCTTGTGATTCAGTAGCCATGGATATACTGCAAAAAAATTTGCTAAGTCCAGTACAGTATGACTCATTCCTAGGACTCTGCCCAAGGTATCTAACATGGTGACAATGTTGGGCACAGTCACGTGGGTGGGGAGCACTATGGTGTTCAATTCTCTGTAGTCCATGGTCATCTGCCATGAGCCACCTGGCTTTTTTACTGGCCATACTGACCCATACCAGTAAGCCTCACAGGTTTCCAGTTGGCATTTCCCCTTAGCATCAGTTTGACTACTCAAACCAGGAGAAATTCACCAATGGAATTTGCAGAGTTTGACCTTATAGGATATCATTGTCTAATTTCTTCTCCGGTATTGAAGAGAGAAAAACTTCATATTCTTGTAGGTGAGAAAACCTACTATGCAGCATCCAAGAAACCTTCCTAATCATAATTATTTGCTTTCCATCGCCATCAATGGCATAGAGGCGGCTAGGAAACCTCTGAAAGGGTTACTATGTATTATAGTACATTTAGCTTCAGTGTCAACAGGAGCTGTCACGTTTTGTTTATTTCTGGAGGACCAGTGAATAGTGAGGTCAACATGAGGCCTCTGATTGCCTCTAATGGCCCTGACCTGGAGTCAGTCTTGGCCTGCACCTTATACCTAAGGCATCAGAGGCAGCTACCCAGAATAGGACTGAATCCCTGAGGCCTCTGCTGAAGCAGGTAGAGCCTCAGAGATAGTAGGTACAGGTGAAGTTCTGAGCTATCGCTCAACCCAAAGGAGTATTGCGTTGCCAATCCACCTGCTCAGGTGGGGTCCTGGCAGTGATGCAGTGAAGCCACATTTGCTTCCGGGTATTTTCCCTAGACTCTTTACAGCCCATTGGAATAGCCTTTTGGCTTTTTTTTTTTTTTTTTTTTTTTTTTTTTTTTTTTTTTTTTTTTTTTTTTTTTTTTTTTTTTTTTTTTTTTTTTTTTTTTTTTTGTAGTTCTGTCTCAGGTGTTTCCTCATAGCCCATACCCATTCTCAGGACTTACCAGTCAGACCCAGATTAGCAACGGATCGCCTAACATCATAAACATCTGGTCCCACAAGTGGTTTCATCATGCATATTAGCATCCCATACCAGGTACTGAGAGGGCACTGGAGACTCTCAGCTCTCATTCCCGCAATGAATATGGCCCCATCAGGGCCTTCAAAGACAGGGGCATAGACGGCTTGTGTCATTCCTAAGTCCCTAAGAATTTGTCGTACCTACTTCATAGATTTCCAGGGTCCCACATGCCCAGCATGATTGCCCTTACTCTGCCAAGCCTCCCTGAAGGCTAGAATAATCCAGTCTAAAGGGGAAGGAGTACCTTGAATCCCCTACGTGCCCTACAGGTGCTGCAGAAGGGCAGGGTGTGTGGTAATGCTCATTTTCTCTGCCTCCTGCCCAAAGAAATGCAATCACCTGAGTGTGCATGGGCACGAGCGTGCACACACACCCCATATCCCATAGCCACGCTAACCATGCATGGATATTTTCCCTGGCTCTTGTTGGAACTTGGCAGCTCCATCAATAGGCTCAGCGGGAGTAGAGTCTCTCATCATGAACATTTCCCGATCTGGGTGCTGTCCCACTGGCTGGGGTTGTTGTCACTATATTTTTGCTTTTCTCTGTATTAGGGGCCAGAAGGCCTGGGGCACCCCATCCGTTTCACTGTCAATCACAATAACACCCTACCCTCCCTTTTCCTCACTTTCCCAGGGGTTCCATTTTTTACCTTCCCACTCAGGCTTTGCCACAAGCACTCAGATCCGAATCCTCGGCAGTCTGCACCCTTCCAGTTTCGCAAAACCGCACACTAACGTCTCCCATTTTTTTTAATCCTGCTCTCCCAGCCCGTGTGCCCGCCGCAAGCTAGCAGACTAGTGGATACGGACACATCCTTCTCTAAGAACCGCAGCTCTTCTTCCTACTCTCGAACCCTAGCTTCAGCCTCTAGGTGGGCACCGGCAGCCACCAAAGCGCCCACAGTAGAGGCCAGCCCGCTTTTGCAGGCCCTGGTTCGGCGTCTCTGCCACAGCGCGCTGGGCGCCGTTCCTCCAACAAGCGCGCGAGACCAGCGGGCATTTTCCAGGGGTCTCACCCACGCGGAGGCCCACACGCATCTGCCGTGCAGGACACCCCTCCCCACACAGAGGCGGGATTTCCCCCGCAGACGCCTCTTCCCCCAGGCCCATTTCACCAGTCTCCGGGCAGGCTGGCCCATTGTGGGGGTGCAAACCGGCCCCCACACACAGAGGGCAAGGAGAGACTGAAGAAAGGCAGACCACTCCAGATTGGTAGAGGTCAGGTTTAATAAGCCAGGGAACTTACTTACAAGGCTGGTCTCGGGCGGTTGCAAGCTGAGTCAATCTGCGGGTCCAGCGGCCAGAATCTTCAAGCTTTATATGGAAGCTTTAACTGGGTTCTGTCACATTTAAGTCCAAATGGTCACAACCACACGTTACTCTCTCAAGACTGTGTCCCTAGAGGGGCGCCTGGGTGGCTTAGTCGGTTAAGCGTCCGACTTTCGCTTAGGTCATGATCCCGCGGTTCGTGGGTTCGAGCCCCGCGTCGGGCTCTGTGCTGACTGCCAGCTCGGAGCCTGGAGCCTGTTTCAGAATCTGTGACTCCCTCTCTATCTGACCCTCCCCTGCTCACGCTGTCTCTCTCTCTCTCTCTCTCTCTCCTAGAAATAAAAATAAAAAATAAATAAATTAAAAAAAAATAAAAAG
>NW_024081322.1:412954-597260 GCF_003009895.1 Hyaena hyaena
CTCCTAGAAATAAATAGAAATATTAAAAAAATAAAAAAAAATAAAAAAAAATAAAAGTCAATAATGAAGCTAAAATAAAATCATGATAATACCAAAATAAAATAGAGAAGAGAGAAAAAATAAGAACAGAGGAAAACTGGGGCACTAGGGTGGCTTAGTCGACTGAGCATCCGACTTTGCCTCAGGTTGTGATCTCACAGCTCGTGGGTTTGAGCCCTGCGCCAGGCTCTGCTGACAGCTCAGAGCCTGGACCCTGCTTCCGTCTGTGACTCCCTCCCTCTCTCTCTGACCCTCCCCTGCTCACGCTCTCTCTCTTTCTCTCCCTCCTAGAAATAAATAAATAAATAATAATTAAAAAAAAAAAAAAAAGACTGTGTCCCTAGGACAGCTTCTAGTACTGAGAAAGCGAGCGAAACACACGTTGCAAGAACAGGACAAGGCCGTGGGGCACCTCCAATTAACCCCGGTTAAGGCCTCGGGTCAACCAGGGTCCCGTTGTTTCTCTTTCGTAACCTCCATGACCTCTGTTGACTCCACCCCCATCTGTTTCTAGCAATGACAGTACCTGTAGTAACTCTTTTCTCTCCTCTTCACTCCAATATTAACAGGGAGGGTACCTGGACCTTGAAATGTTGGTTTTATTCATTTCTTTTCTTAAACACCATTTTGAAAATGACTAAAAGGTAAAAAATCGCTGGAAGTGATAACTACCCGAAATATTTGTAGACCGCTATTTAAACGTTACACAAGTAGATATTGGAAGTCTCCTTTTGGCACGGCCCTATCCCTGATGTGCAATCCTCTTTGTACAACCTTATTACTTCAACACGTTGAGCATCTCCTTCTCAATTATTTTCCTGTTTACTCAGAACTGGTTTTTGTTTTATTGACTTTTTACATCACATTTCAAATGTCAAAATTCCCGGTATGCTTATTCCTAAAACGTATATTCCTAAGGTGACTATTTTCAGAAAGGGAGAAAAGCCACCACAATTAAAAAAAAAAAAATCAATTATTAGGCCAGTGTCTTCTCACAAGGGCTTTGCAATGAAGAAACTTTCCACAGATTCTGAACTGATAAAAGAAGACCTACTTAGACTGTCAGCAAGATTATTGGCAAGCAGCAAGGGAGATAGGCGGCCAGACACCTGGGACAGATCAATTTCTTCTGGGATAAATTATCCTTGATATATATTTTAAGGGCCAAGGGCAGACGGCCCCAAAATGCGCCACTTTGCTGTATTGATTATTTTAAATAAAAGTTACTTAAGAAACAGCCTGTATAAGAAGGACAACCAGACCCTCCTCTGTTCTCCTAAGAGCAGGAAATAAATCTCCCCATGTGAAAGGCACACTCTCTGTACCAGGAGGTAGAGAGACATTCTTATCACCACAGCTGGAAAGTTTAGAGCCATGAAGCCATATAAACAACACTTATTACTTTTACTAATTTACTACTACAGCCCAAATTCTGTTTAGAAGTCCCTACTAACTGAAGCTCCTCCCAAAGTTAGTTTTATTTGTCCCGTCAATTCCTCACAGATTTATTGTCTCTTTGACTAACAAGTGTAAAAACCACCTGCCTGGGTCATTTCTCTAGGCCTCAATTTCATTATTGGCCTCCACATGCATGTAATAAGACTTTGGGTTGTTTTTTTCTCCTGTGAATCTGTGTTATGTAAATTTAATATTTAGTCCAGCTGGAAGAACTTGAAGGATTTTTTTTCATCCCCTCAATATTCACACACCAAGTTATATTCAGGATAGTAGAGAATATTAACCCTATTAAGTTTTAGAGTGCAACAGTGCAATTGTATTGTGGAAAAGAAAGAGAAACCAGGAATATCTGTAATAGTGTTATAAATGACAGAAGCCTTTGCTTCATAAATAAGTTAACATAGCTTTGAGAGTTAAGTACAATGACTAAATGGGATAAAAGCACTGGAAATAGATCCTATATCCAATAAACTTAGTAAGAACTCTTTAATTAAAAGACGAAAGAAAGAAAAATTTAATAAGCAATACCAGCATGTGAAAGGACAATATGCAGAAAGTAGTGGGCACATGTTGTCTATTATCACAGAGGAAAAATGAAGCAGCAGAATAGGTTTAAGTGTCATTTAAAAGTTAGGTTAAGGACTCAAGCAAAGGGAGTAGATTTTTGTCAGATTAATTTTAATGCAAATAAGAATATAAGTGCACAATGTTTTACATACTCTTTCAGATATTTCCTCAAATTACTCGCCTCTTAAATTCTCATTGCCCAAAATAAAACTTAATTTATTGCAACCTCTCTCATCCCACATCCTCACTTATTATAGTAACCAAGAAAAACCACTTTAATTGTTCATTTCCTCAGGAAGGTGGAACTTCTCAAATGGTTTTTGTGATGTTTTCATCATTTTACTCTGAGAATAGCAGGTCTTTGAGTGGAAAGCTTACATCACAAAGAGAAAGCGGGTTGAGCTGAAAGTCTGCAGCATTTCCGTTCATCACTGCAATAAGACGTCACAAGGAAATACTCTGCAGTTGCAGGGAGCGACCATCAGAGGGAGAATGTAAGCCATAAAGAAGGAACAGAGCCAGAGAAAACCCCTTCGTTGGTAAAAAAGCATCTGGAACGGGAAATGATGCTTATCTTATTTTTGCATGTTTAAGATTTATCAGTGTTACTTATAAATCAATATTTAATACATATAAATAAGGTGTTGAGAATAAAAGGAAACACCTATGTACCCCATGTAGGTGAAGGAACAAGACATAACTAAGAGGCCACAAACCCCATGAGTATTCTCTTTATCACATCAGCCTCCTCCCACCCCAGAATTAAAATGCCAAATTTGATAGTTCTCATTCTTTCTTTTTTTTAAAGGGATTTTTTTTTTGAGGGGCAGAGAGAGAGAATCAGCAGGGAGCCTCTGCAGGCTTACATCTCAGTACCACCATGACATCCTGACCTGAGCCAAACTCAAGAGTAGGTCGTTTAACTGGCTGAGCCATCCAGGTGCTCCTCACGTCTTTTTTCGTATTTTTAATGTAAACATATGAACCTATAAAGTTTTTTATGTTTTCAAACTTCACATGATATCATACTGAATATATAGTCTTCTATATCCTGCTTGTGAGATTTATTCATATTGGTACAGTGTTAATCAATTCCCTTTTAATGTATTTATAGCATTTCTTTGTATTGGTATACTACAATTTCTGTATCCATTACCTGTATGAAGAATAAAGGACTCCTAAATTTAATAAGAAAACAGTAACTTGAAAGATGTACCAAAAAACATGCTTAGAAATATATTTAGGATATTACCATCTTATTCCTAAGGCAAATAAACTACAGAGAAGACCCCAAATATATCTCATTGTATACATGTAAGGGATCCTCTAGGGTATATTTACTTAGGAGTGATTATACTCATACACATTCCCACAGGTGCACAGAAGAGTTCCGTTCCCACATCCTCACAGACAACATTCTCAGACATTTTTAAATTTTGCTAATCTGAAGGATTCAAAATAGTTTCTCATCTGGATTTTAATTCTCATTCTCATCACTACTAGTAAAGTTAAGATCCATGCCATATGTTTGTCAGCTATTCATGATCGTTTTTCTGCTTATTACCTGTTCTTGTTTCCTGTACATTTTTTCTATTGGGCAGTTTATCTTTTTCTTACTGAATTTAGGAGTCCTATATTAATTCTTTGCTCTTTGTATTATAAATAACTTATCCCAGTTTATGGCTTGACTTTCTTTTCTTAATAATGATTTTTGATGAATAAAACTTTGATTTCATTTTAATGTATTCTATTGATCAATCTTCTAATGGTTTATTCTTTTTATTATATTGTTTTAAAAAAATACTTTCAGATCCTGAGGACATAGTGTCCTTCATTTTCTTTTTTCAATTTTAAAGTTTATTTTTTGACAAGGCCAACATGGCTGAGAAGTAGGGGACTCCGTAGTTCCCACATCTGTCTAACAAAGATGGGCTGAAGCCAAATGACTTTGAACCCCGAGAGTCTGGGAGGAAAAGAGACGGAGTCTACCAAGGAGAAAAGGGGAAAACCAAAAGGATTGGGGAGGAGGGGAGCCAGCCCCAGGCTAGGTGGTAGGTCAGGCAGTCCCCTTCCCTGAACTGCTGTCAGGAATTGGTCTGCGGGGGCCCACGGTGTAGGTGAGACCAGCCTACACCAAACCACATCCCTCCGCGCTGGGGAATTATGTACCTACTGGAGCTGGTGAGGTGCTGTGGAACCAGACGGCCCCCTCCTCCGGACCAGCATTGTGGTACTGCCTGGATTAATTCTAGGACAATTCTTGTTATTTAGATTTATTCTCCCTTTTCTCCTTATCTCTTCCCTCTTCCCTCAGGCTGGTTACTCTGGTTACCGGTTTGCTTAAACAGACACATTTAATCCATTCTCTTGATACATATTCTACACCTCCTTCTTTACCCTCCTTTCACTCTCTCTGGAATAATCAGGTCATATAGTTTCTATGGGTAACTATCTTCATTTCTTTTTCCTCGCCTCCTTCCTTATTCTCCTTTCTCTCCGTCTAGATTAAGCCTTTTAGTCTCTGCCCGGTCAATATTCATTTCTTCTTTCTCCCCATCCCTCTCATTTCTCTCTTTGTATTCGCTCTTCCATCAGCACCGCCTCCAGCCTGTTCTCTACTTGCGCTGGTGTTTCTGGTTTTTTGCTTTTAGATTATTTTTTTTTATTTTTTGTTTTTATTTTTATTTGCTTGTTTGTTTTATTTGTTCATGTGTTTGCATGTTTTTTGTTTCCTGTTTGTTTGTTTTCCTTTCCAGGGCTACTTCAAGGAACATACCAAAGCACACCTGGTCAAGGATCCAAAATATCACTACAAGTAGGGAAATAAAATAACCAAAGTCACAACAACAGAGAACAAGTAACACTCTCCAAAAGACACTTCCTGAACAGCCAGGCCCTGGACAGTGTATAGCAGTGATCCAGGTGCAGAACACATAAGAAGCTTTTAAAACCTACAAGGGACAGAAAACTAGCCAAAATGACAAAATGGAAGAATTCTCCTTAAAGTTTATTTTTCATATTTATTTTTAACCTACATGAAATTTATAGTTGTATATGGCATGCGATGGAGAACTCATTGTTTTCTATATAGATAAACAATCACCCGAGGACCATTCTTGAATAATCCATAAATATGCAAACCTACTGTATCATATATCAGGGTTTTATATAATGTACAGGTCTGTTTATTGACTCTGTTCTGTTAGTCTCTGTAGATGCTTACCACAATACCACATTGTCTCATATACTACAGATTTATGCCAAGTCGTCACATTTTGTGACTTCAGCTTTGTTTTGTCTATTTTTAGCTGTGAGCTACTGTATAAATTTTACAAGTAGCTCCTCAGATGCCATGAAAACTTTACATTTTTATGGGCATGGCATTTGATTTGTGCATTGATTTGGAAAGGCTTGATATCCTAATAATATTGAATCTTTATATCCATGAATATGATATTTTTTTACTACTTAGGCCTTCTTTATAATATTCCAATAAACTTTTATAATTTTCCTTATGCATTTTTAAATGCTATGATATATGTATTTCTAGGTCCCTTATTTTCCTTCTTACATACTATAACATTTTAAAATTACATTTTATGATTTTGTTGCTAGTTTATTTCAAATTTTATTTATTTTGAGATAGGGGAAGAGCAGTAGTGGGGAGGGGCACAAGGAGAAGGAGAGATAGAAAATCCCAAGTAGGCTCTGCACTGTCAGCACAGAGCCTGATGCTGGACTCAAACCTAGGAACCATGAAATCATGACCTGATCCAAAGTCGATGCTTAACCAGTTCAGGCACTAAGCCCCCCAATTTTGTTGCTAGTTTATAGGAATTTCACTTTTTACAATCTTATCATGGTATAATTTTCATATAATAAACTGTACAAAGTTAAGATGTGCAATCCAATGTGCTTTGACAATAACAATCAAGATGAAAACGATTGTACAATCCCCAAAAGTTTTCTTGTGTCCTTTGCAATCCATCTCACCATCCATACACGTCATCAGGCAACCACTGATCTGGTTTCTATTCCTATGGGTTACTTTGCTTTTGCAGAGTTTTCTATAAATTTATTCATATAACACACTATAAATAAATACAGTGTGTATCCTTTTACAAGAGTTTCTTTCACTCAGCATAATTACCTTGAGATTTATCCATAATTTTGTATGCCAATAACTCATTCCTTTTCTTTTTTACCTTCTTTACTTTTTTAATCCCCATTATGTGGATAAAACACGTTTTGTTTATACATTCACTTGCTCAACTGACTGAGCCACCCAAGCGCCCCATTGTTTACACATCCATTTGCTAGTGGACATCTGGGCTGTCTAGAGGTCATGGCTCTCACAAATAAAGCTACTCTCTGCATTCATGTACAAGACTGTGAGGATATATGTTTTTTCATTTTCTTGGGTAAATCCTAGAAATGTAATGGCAAGGTTATATGCTAAGTAAATAGTTTCCTATTTAAGAACCACCAAATGGTTTTCCAAAGTGATTATACAATTTTACATTCTACCAACAGTATCTGTGAGCTCCAGTTTTTCCATATCCTGACCAACACTTGGTATAGTCAGATATTTTAATTCTAGCCATGATAATAGGTAAGTAATTTGCCTTTCCATGATCACTAATGATGTGGAGCATCATTTCATGGGCTTACTAGCTGGCCATTCATGTCTTTTTTATATATATAATGTGTTTATTCAAGCCTTTTTGAATACTTTTGAATACTTGTTATGAGTTGTGTCTTCTACTTGAGTTCTAAGGGTTTTATACATACCATCTGAAATACATGTTATGAATGTTTTGTTCCAGTCTGTGGCTTGCCTTTCATTTTCTTAAGTGTCTTCCAAAAAAGCACAAGTTTATCATTTTGACAAAATCCAATTTGTCCATTTTTTTCTCTTAGATTTTGTGCTTTTCTATATCATTTTTTGTATTCTATGCAATCCCAGGTCACAGACATTTCCATGTTTTTTCCTAGAACTTTTACATTTGCAGCTTTAACATTTAGGTTTGTGATCTTTTCCAAGTTAACTTTTCATATGGTATGAAGTAAAGATCAAGGTACATTTTTTCTTATTAATTCAGTACCATTTAGAGGGAAGAATTTCTTTTCCCACAGAATGCTCCTGGAAAGTATGATGTAAGAAAACTATGTGTGTATAGACCTACTTCTATACTCTCTACTCTATTCCATTGATCTCTATGTCTATTATTTTTACTAGTACCAAACTGACTTAATCTGATTATTGTAGCTATTAGAGTAGTTTAAGTCTTCCTGACTCATTCTTCATTATTAAACTTACTTTGGTTATTCTAAGCCAAGTGGATTTATGTATATTAGTTTTTAGAGGCACTTTTTAAAAATTTTATTTCAAATAAATAAATAAGTTTATTTATTTTAATTCCAGGATAGTTAACACAGTGTTATATTAGTTTCAGATGTACAATATAGCAATTCAACAATTCTATACATCACCCAGTGCTCATTTTATGTACATATCTCAAAACTGGCTTTTTAATTTCTACAAAGGAGGTTCTAAGAATTTTGATTGGGGTGACAGTGAATCTATAAATTAATTTGGGGAAATGAACATCTCAAAAATATTGAGACTTCCAATAAACATAATGATAGGAAGACTTCTAAAACAGTTCCTAAAAAAACTGCCTCCACCACATCCTGTGTAATTAATCCCCTTCCCTTCAGTGTGTATTTGACTATGAATATGACAGATTTCACTCCTGTAATATTACATTATCTTAAAAACGGATTTTACAGATATAATTAAAGACCCATACCAGCTGATTTTGAGTTAATCAAAAGGGAGAATATGGGTTGGCCTGGATTAGATGGAAGAACTTAAAAAGAGACAATCAAAGCATGAATGAAATTTAGCCTGTGGGTCTTGGAGGAGCAAACTTCCATGTTGCAGGGAACAAACAATACATGGCCCCTAGGAGCTGAAAACACCTGCTGTTGAAAGCCATCAAGAAAGCAGGAACCGTCATTTTTTCTCATTGCCATGTAGTATTCCATCATATGTGTAGCAACATGGATGGACCTTGAGGGTGTTATGCTGAGCGAAATAAGTCAGGCAGAGAAGGACAAATACCATGTTTGCACACATAGGAGGATTAGGAGGAACTTAACTGAGGAACAAGGGGGAGAAGAAGGGGGGAAATAGTAGGGGAGAGGGAGAGAGGCAAGCCATGAAAGACTCTTGAATACTGAGAACAAACAGGACTGATGGGTGTGAGGGAGAGGAGGGAGATGGGCATGGAGGAGGGCACTTGTGGGGATGAGCACTGGGTGTTATATGGAAACCAACTTGACAATAAACTTTTTGTAAAAAAAAAAAAAAGAAAAGAAAAGAAAAAAAAAAGAATTACAAACTTCCTGGAACAGGCAAATTATGGTGGTGTGGCCATCTACAGGCTTCCTCCTGCAGAAGGAGCAAATACATACATAATGTGGAAAAAAAAAAAAAGAAAGAAAGCAGGAACCTTGGGGTGCCTGGGCGGCTTAGTGGGTTAAGTGACTGATTTGGGCTCAGGACATGATCTCACGGTGTGTGAGTTTGAGCCCGCCACAGGCTCTCTGTCTGCTGTCAGCGTGGAGCCCGCTTCGGATCCTCTGTCCTCCTTTCTCTCTGCCCCTCCCCTGCCCTCTCTGTCCTTCTCTCAAAATTAAATAAACATTCCCTTCTCATCCAGGAGATCCTAAAGGTCCGGGAGGCCGTGGCAAAGGAGGCCGTGTCAAGGCCCGATGGGGAGACAGGCCACCACGAGAAGGCCATGTGCCGCTGTGGCCTAAAGATCTTGGTCAAGAAAAGCGGCCCTCCCCCAGGCCAGGGTGGTGGTTCCTAGACAGGCGACCCGGGAGCAGCCAGCTGTGTGGGGACACTATTGGTGTACTGGAGAGAGATGAATCCCTATCTCGGGGAGGTTTTTGTTTGGTGATGGGCATCTGGTAATGTAGGGCATAGTACTGCTTACTGTTGACCTAAGAGATTTTCTGAAAAAATAAATGGTGTTCTCAGGTTTCAATAAATAAATAAACAAACATTAAAAAGAAAAAGAGAAAGTAGGAACCTCGATCCTACTGCTATAAGGAACTAAATTCTGCCACCAACCTAAATAAGCTTGGAAGAGGATCCAGAGTTCCAGATGAGAACCACCACCCTGACCACCACCTTGATTTCAGTCTGGTGAGACCCTGAACAGAAGACCCAACTCACTCATATGCAGACTCCTGACCTGTGGAAACTACAGAAAATAAATTTGCAATCTCTTAGGAATGTAAATCTTACACATACTGCGTTAGATTTACCTCTAAGTATTTTATGGTTTTTTATTCTATTGTAAATAGTACCTTTTTAGAAATTCACGTTTTCAATCCTTACTTTGCTAGCATATAGAAGTATAAGTGATCTTTCTGTATTGATCTTATGTGCTCCCAGGGAACCTATATCCCAGCCAGCCCTGCCTACCCACAGGTATTAGATGGTTTAGACCACCTGCCCCACTCCCTCGACTCCTCCATCTTTGCAGATGGTTCATTTAGCCAGAAAATGTTTCTCCAGCCCCTCCTATGAGAAAAAAATTCTCTCACTCAAAAAGTTCAATCGAGATAGAAAAAAATCTATAGTTTCCATGCCACTGCATCTTCTAGAGGAGATGATCTTTGTTTTTCATAACCAAGAATATTATTATTTCAAAACATGTTGATTTATTCTAATAGAAGAGTGCTACTTTCTGTCTGACCTGGTTTGGAGTATAAGTTGAATGTATCCCAGAAGCTTGGGCTTGGAGAAAGACAAGGGTAGGCTTCAGGTCTTATTAAATATTTGCTTTGACTTCTAAAAGATGACCAGGGTCACAGAGGGAGAGTGACATTGCTTACCCACCTTCATGCCAGTACTTTTTTTATACCTGTTCAGGGGACATATTTCTAAAATAATTTTTTGTTCATATAACACTGTCACTATAAAAAAGTTTAAATTACTATTAAAAACATCCACGGGATGTTTGTCAAACTGGGAAACTGGGAAAAACCAGTAAAGTCTCCACCCTATAATGTGGGTCTACCATTCTTTCTTCTGCTTCCCTCACTAACTTGAACTCTACACAGCTTGTAGGGGAGAAAAGGATGGTTACACAAGAATAGTCCTCACTCGGGGTGCCTGGGTGGCTCAGTCAGTTAAGCATCTAACTTTGGGTCGGGTCATGATATTGCAGTCTGTGAATTCAAGCCCTGCATCGGGCTCTGTGCCAAAAGCTCAGAGCTTCAGATTCTGTCTCCATCTCTCTGCCCCTCCCTAGCTTGTACTCTCTCCTCTTTCTCTCCTTTCTCTCAAAAATAAATAAACATTAAAATAATTTTCTTAAAAAAGTATCTCATGTTCAATAGACTTTCACACAGGTAACTTAACTGTCCTTTTAACCTCAACAAAGAAAGATGATACAAACAGCTGTGTGAGTGGTGCACATGTGTAAATATCTACATACTAATTTTGGCTGTTTGTTCAACTCAGGTCCCTCATTAATTACTGAAGTGTGAATTGAATTCAGTGACAGGCATTAAAACTGATCTCTGGCCTGACTGTGAAGCCCTCTGCTTTTGAGTGGACCATGTAAGACTGGCAATGAGCTTCCTAATGATAGCCATAATGGACTGAACATCAGAGGCTCTTTTCTAAGTATTTTTTAGCAGTGTATTCTTCCCTGCTAAATAGGAAAGTGAGCTACCATCATACCCGAATGGGTTTCTTCTCACTCTAGTAAACAGTGGCTAAGAGACAGATTCAATTTAATTTGGAAAAATTAATATGATTTTACTTATACCTCAGTGTTGTATAATTTATGATTTTACATTTATTAACCCATTTAATCTTTCATCACTCTCTGAAGCTGGTATTGTTTATATCTTTAACAAAAAGACAAAGTGAGGCTCTGGCAGGTTAATACATAAATATTGAGTTAGCCCAGAAGATGGAGCCAATGATAGAGAACCTCCTCCTTGTATAGTGAAAAATCATGGAGCCGAAATGCTTGGGAGCAGTGTTAGCTTCAGGCAGCAGTGTTAATGCAGGATCTCAGTGGATGTCATCAGAATTTATTATATTGCCAGATTATGGCTCTTTCACTCTCTCTCTCTCTCTTCTGCGCTAGCTTCATTCTTAGGCTTTAGGCGATGACTAGATCACTGCTCCAAGATAAGAGTTACATCCGCTCACGTTCGAATTTAGAAAATGTGGTGGCTTTATCACACCAGTCCCTTTGGGTGAATCATGTGCCTCTCCCTAAAATAGTCCCTGAGGCCAGTTGAGTGAAATTGTTTCTTTGGGCAAGGCTGACAGAGGTGTGGGAGAAGACAATTACAGCTGCACATGTGCAAAAAACTGGGGTTACTTTTTTTTAGAGGGCAATAGAGTTACAGTTTACAGAATGATGAGTGACAAAACAAAACAAAAACAAGACAGATGTCTACTACAGCCCTCTCTCATGATCCAACTCCTGATTTGGGGCCCACGGCCACACCACTGGCTCTTTATGCTCTAAAGCTTGCTGTCAAATCTGAATACAAGTACTTGTTTAGACCCTGGGAGGTGGGAGGAGAAGGCTGTATGGGGGCCAGGGCAGGAATCTCAAGGGGGAGGCTATCTGGGAAATCTAGACATCCCAGGGTGGACCATCCAATAAGCTGGCACCTCAATTCCCAGACCTAGAATTTCAATCTTGGAGTTCTTTGCCTCTATTCCAATAGAGCTATGGCCAAACCTAGGCCTTCCTGGCCAGGAATAGCTCTGCCTGATGAAATAATGCAGTCTATTCCTCACCCTCTGAACTCAACCTCCAGCTTATGTCCACATGCCAGACTTCAACCTTGTCAGTACCAGCTGTCCATCCTTCCACTTCCTCCTTCAGCAACCTCATGTCTTCAGTTCTTCCCTCTCCACCATAGATTTTATGACCCATCATTTAACCAGCGTCCAAACAGTCCTTCACTCCCACCCATTCTTCTCTTTTCTGCCTTGCAAAATCCGAACTCTGCCTTTTCCACACTACCCTCTAATAAGATCATTCACATAAGTATATTGGTACCACTGTAAATTCATGATCTACAACAAGTGATCAACTACAATGCCACCTGAAACTTATTCATTCATCCATTCATTTATTAAAGCCATGGGTTTTTTGTTTTTTGTTTTTACAGTGCCTATGTGGCACTTGCTTACATGTAACACTGTGAAGATCACATCATTGTGTCCTCAGCCAACACTGGCACATCCCTCTTAAAACTATTTCAAACCTCTATTTTCCTCAAATTTTTATTCCCTGCCACCTCAGCAGGTGTGCTAGGACTCTATTTCAAAGGGAAACTAGAGGTCCTTAAGAGAACTACTCTTTTTTTCCCCTTCTTTATTTTTTTAACAAAATTTTTAAATGTTTACTTATTTTTGAGAAAGAGAGACAGAGAGAGTGCCACTGTGCAAGCGTGGGAGGGGCAGGAAGAAGGAAACAGAGGATCTGATGCAGGCTCCATGTTGACATCAGAAAGCCCCATGCCGCACTTGAACTCATGAACCATGAGATCATGACCTCAGCTGAAGTCGTATGCTTAACTGACTGAACCACCCAGGCTCCCCCTCTTTTTTCCCTTATTTAAAATTTGCTCTCATTTTCCTTCCCAAACTAGGATACATACCCTTGCTTCCTTCATCACAGCAGTTTTCACAGTTTGTTATAACGTTTTTTTTAATGCTTACTTATTTACTTTGAGAGAAAGCCAGCCAGCGAGTGGGTGTGTTTGTGCATGCAGGCAAAGAGAGCGAGAGAGAATCTTAAGCAGGTTCTACACTGTCAGCACAGAGCCCAAGATGGGGCTTGAACCCACCAACCCTGAGATCATGACCTGAGCTGAAATCAAGAGTGGGAGTTTTAACCCATTGAGTCTTAACCCATTGAACCATGCAGGTGCCTTATAATTTTTGACCTGATTATCTTTCCTCCGTTAGGACACCAACCATGCCTCTTCCTTCGTTAAAGGGGTAGATCTCCTGCATCTGTTGCTTATCCTCTAGCCGGTACTCACAGAGGGAAAGGAATGGATTAGGAGGAACACGTGAGCTGGGGTTCCAGTCCCGCCAGGCCTGAAAGCAGGGGCAGTCAAGGGCAGGGGCAACCGGGGGCGGGGCCGTGTCGAGGGGCGGGGCCTGAGTAGAGCATTTCTCTGGCTTTGAGGAGCCTGAAGAGCCGAGTTGCTGGCTTCCCCTCAGACCCTTGAGAGTAGTCTCCTTCACTTCTGTGAAACAAGAACTGTCGATTGACGCTCACGGAGACATAGTGAGGGACCTTTCAGCCATCGGTGCCATTATTTCTGCCAGGCATGTGTGGGTTAGGCCACCAATAGGACAGCCCGGGTCTGGTCTCTGCAGAGGAAGGTCTTGGAGACCGTGCTCAAAACGGAGCCTGCACAAGAGGAGGCTGGCGGTGGTCAGAGCTCACCAGCATCCGGGCCCTCAGAACACCTGTTTACCGCGGACACTCGGACCAGACCTGGGGTAGGTCACTGAGCCGTCTCAGATCTCCACTCTCCCAGGACATGTTGATACCGACCTGATGGGGGTGTGGTGAGGAGTGATATGAACAGGAAAGATGCTTTCACACCAGCGGAGTTAAAGGTTGGGCTCAGGGCCGCTGCAGTCACTACATGGCCATACTGTGGCTGTGCCCAGGGAGTCCCCGGTGCTCTGGGGTCTGGGCTGCCGCCTTTGGGTTAGGGTAGAACAAATCTAAGGCGACTGTCTTTGCAGACTCAGAGACTGGTATGTTCTTTTTTTTTTTTTTTTTAATTATATTTCTTTATTTTTGAAGCAGAGAGAGAGCATGAGCAGGGAAGGGGCAGGGAGAGAGGGAGAAACAGAAATCCAAGCAGGCTTCATTCAGACTCAGAGCTCTCAACACAGTGCCTGGATCCGGTTGCTGGGGTGGATGGAACTCATGAACTTTGAGATCATGATCTGAGCCAAAGTTTTTCATTTACCTGTGAGAGCCACCCAGGTGCCCCGAAATTGATAACATTCTTGATTTATTGAGAATATACTATGGGTCAGGTACTGTGCTAGGTAGGAACTGTTGCCAAATTTTTCTTCACAAGAGGTGGAAGTGATACCCCGCTGTCAAGAAAGAATTTCTTGGGCTGTTAAGGTGTAACATAGTAAGTTTATTTCAGTAGCACCAGGGCAGGACCCGTGGGCAGAAAGAGCTGCACTTTGTGTTGTGTGAGGCTGGGTTTTATACTTGGTAATGAAAGTGAAGGGAGTATGAAGGGAGTATCAAATTATATAAGTTGCTTGAAATTTCTTTGAATTTCTGCTGGTAAAAACTATTTTAGCAAGATTTCTCTGGTGCTTTTCAGTTCAATATTAACTATGAGTGAGATATACAGACAGTCATAAGACCCTTAAAGAATGTAGCAACCAGCAGATATTTTGATCCTTACTGAAACTATGCAGGCTTGGGGCGCCTGGGTGACTCAGCCGATTAGGTACTGGAATCTTGATCTCGGGTCCAGTCAAGATCTCACTGTTCCTGAGATAGGCCTGTGGCATCTCCAGCCTGCCTTTGGGCACTGCAGCAGAGCCTGCTTGGGATTCTCTCCCTCTCTGCCCCTCCCCCGCTCTCTTTCTCTCTCTCAAAATAAATATAAAAAAAAAGAAAAAGAGAGAAATTATGCAGGCTTTAGGTCAGCTTTCTGGGCTAAGGATAAACATTTTCCTGCTTCTGTCCCTCATTAGAAGGAATTTTGTGTGTTGTGTGTTTTTTTTAACTAGTTTTCCCTTTTTTATTCAAGTAGTAATATACTGAATTTGGAAGATTTAGGAAAGTACAAGGAAGAACTCTATAGATTCCGAACTTGCCAATATTAAAACAATGACTATTAATCTGTATTCTATGACTCTGACAAGTGGACATACTATGCCAACTTAACCGTTCTGTCTCACATTCTTGTAGTTTCCAATTTTTTGATGTAATCAGTTGCTTTAACTCTTTGTGTATAACATATATATTTATAAAGTATTTTATTCCAAAAAGCATAAAGCTTTTTCTGACTTGCAGATTATGCCTTACCCAAGGTTTTGCATTTTAGCCCCCAATCGTTTGCCTCTAGAGTTTTTTTGCAGTGAGATCTACTGTGTTCCATTTCTTATTCCCACACTTTTGAAAACAAATGTGTAGGTGTTTCCACACCAACAATCAATTTTCCACCTCACCAGACACCAGGTGGGTGTCCAACATTCAATTCAATTCAGTTCTCACACTACTTAAAGTTACCGGCAGTCAGGTTAAGGGCTCAGTTCCACAAAATTGCCCCCATTTCCTGGGGCATAAGTCCTGGGGTCCTGTTCTTCCCACCTACCAGCTAAAATTGAAGGTTTCTGCACACGGCCTCCTCAGTTTTGATAATTTGCTAGAACAGCTCACAAGACTCAGGAAAACCGTTTACTGGTTTATTATAAAGGATACAACTCAGGAATAGCCAAATGGAGAGATGCATAGAGCAAGGTATAAGAAAGGAGCGCAATACTTCCCTGTCCTCTCTAGGTGCGCTGACTAACCTCTTGGCATCCGTGTGTTCACCAACCAAGAAGCTTACTGAACCCCATCATTTTTATGAAGGTTTCATTGTATAAACACAATTAATTAGATTACTAACTACTGGTGATTAAACTCCATCTCCAGCCCCTCTCCCTTCCTCAGACATGGGTTGAGGTGGGGGAGTTGCAGGAAAATTCCAACCTTTTAATCATGCCATGGTCTTTGTGGTGACCGGCTCCCATTCTGAAGCAATCTAGGGAGCCCCCAGCCACCAGCCTTTCATTGGCACACCAAGAGATAGTCCTCACTCCAGAGATTCCAAGGTCTTAGAAGTTTTGTATCAGGAACATAGGACTAAGAACAAATATCATAAGAAAAGATGCTCCTATCACCCCATCCCTCAATAAATTAGAAGAGTTTTAGGCGTTTTGTGCCAGGAATGAGGGACAAAGACCAAATATATACCACAATATCCAGTCATCCGTTTATGTGGCTTATTTTGGCATTATCTTCTCTGAGCTTCAAACTTCTCAAAAGCAAACTGATTGCTAAATATCCTCAACCTCAATTTGCCACAGGAACTCCAAACGTAATATTTTCAAAACTCAGCCCATTATCTTCTACCAATGTGCTCTTACTTTCATAGTAAAAGTCAACTAGTAGCACCCATTCATCCAAGCAAGAGACATATGAACTATCCTATATTCCTATCCCTTCATAATTTCCATGACTATCAGTCACCAAGATTTGCTGATTTTTATCTTCTACATATTTCCCAAATCTGTCTCTCCTCTCATTTCTTACTATACCATGGTCTTTCAAACCCTCATCAGCTCTCAAACTGCAGTAGTTGCCTAACTCATTTTATTACAGATTTTCCTTCTTAAATTTTTTCCTCTCATTACTGCCAGAGCAATTTACTTAAAACAGCTCTAAACTCTTCTGGTTATCTGTTTCATCTTGGCTAACTTTTGGAAGCTTATGGTTTGGGGAGAATTAGTTCATTTCGTCATAGTTGTTGAACTGATGACTGTAAATTTGTTTATAGAATTCCCTGATTATCCTTTTAATGCCAGTAGTTTCTATTGTAATATACTGTTTCATTCCTGATTGGAGATGTATATCTTTATCTTTGCCAATCTTGCTAGAGTCTCATACATTTTATTTATTTTTTCAAAGAACCAGATCTTTGTTTTATTGATGTTTTTTTCCCCTTCAGTTGTTTTGATGTTTTCAATTACAGTGATTGCTGCTCTTTATTTTCTTCCTTCTGCTTGCTTTAGGTTTATTTTGCTGTTCTTTAGGTTAAGGTGGGAGCTTAAGTCATTGATTTGAGATCACTACTCTTTTCTGATGTAAGCATTCAGTAATATAAATTTTCCTCTCCGCACCACCTTAGTGATATAACACAGACTTTGATACGTTGAGTTTTCATTTCATTCATTTCTGTATATTTTTGAAATTTCCTCTGATACTGCTTCTTTGATCCTTACCTTATTTAGAAACATGTTTTTTAATTTCCAAATGTTTGGAGATTTTTCTGTTGTTTTTCTTTAATTGACCTCCAGCTTGATTTTTATTATGATCAGAGAATATATTTTGTGTGATTTAAGTTCTTTCAAATTTGTGAAGGTTTATTTTATGACCCATGATAATGATCTATCTTGGTGATGTTCTATGGGTGCTTGAAAAAAATGTGTATTCTGCTGTTGTTTTATGGAGTGTTGAAACCTATTTCTTCTTTCAGATTTACTAGTGTTTGCTTCGTGCATTTTTGAAGTAATTGATATATACACATTTAGCAATGCTATATTCTCTTGGTGGATTTATCCTTTTATCATTGTGTAATGTCTCTCATTATCTCTAGTAATTTTCTTTGAAAGAAATTTTTTTTTCTCTGAAGTTGTGTTATCTGTCATAAATATAGGCCACTCTCGCTTTCTTAGTTAATAACTACATTTTTTTTTCAATTTTTTACTTTGTCTTTTTACTTTCAACCTATCTATGTCACTCTGTTTGAAGTTTTTTATAAAGAGAATATAATTGAGTTATATTTTTTGTCCATTCTACCAACTTCAGCCTTTTAATTGGTAGTATTTGGACCATTTATACATAAACTAATGAGTTACATATCAGAACTTAAGTTTGTCTTTTTATTCTTGCCTTCCTGTGGATTGCTTAAACTTTTTTAAACAATTTTCTAAAAATGCCCATTTTTTAAAAAATTCTGAGAGAAAAACAGCATGAGCAGGGGAGGGTCAGAGAGAGAGGGAGACACAGAATCTGAAACGGGCCCCAGGCTCTGAGCTAGCTGTCAGCACAGAGCCCAATGCAGGACTCAAACCCGCAAACCGTGAGATCATGACCTGAGGTGAAGTCGGACGCTTAACCGACTGAGCCACCCAGGTGCCTCATTATTCTGAAAGAGAGAAACACAGAGTGCAAGTGGGAGAGGGCCAGAGAGAGAGGGAGACACTGAATCCAAAGCAGACTCCAGGCTCTAAGATGTCGCCACAGAGCCCAAGGCGGAGCTCAAACTCACAGACCAGGAGATGATGACCTGAGGTGAAGACAGAAGCTTAACCCACTGAGCCACCCAGGCGCCCCACTTGAACATTTTTTAGCATTCTGTTTTCATTTATTTATAGTGTTTTTTAGTAAATCACTTTGTATAATTTTCTTAGTGGTTGCTCTAGGCATTACCATCTCCATAGGCAACTTGTCACAGCCTACTGGTGTTAAGATCGTACCACTTTAAGTGAAACTTAGAAACCTTACTTCTTCTCAAGTCCCTTTACCTTCTCCACTTTAAATGACCATCCACTTTTTAAGGCATAAACCAATTATGATACATCCATGCAGTGACATACTGTTCAGTAATAAAGTGTCATTAACTACTGATGCTTATAAAAACCTGGACAAATCTCAAAATCATTATATTAAGTGAAATAAGCCAGACTCAAATGTTACATACTGTATGATTCTGTTTATTACATTCTGGGATTGGCAAGACCACAATACCAGAAAACATTAGTATTTGCCATAGCTTATGATGCAAGGAAGGGATCTGATACCAAAGGATTAAAGGAATTTTGGGAGTGACGAAATACTCTGTATATTGACTATTGTGTTGTTTATGTGACTGTATGCATTTGTCAAATCTCAAACAGTAGGGAGAATGGTGAAAATTAAAAGTCATAAGGTAGGGGCTCCTGGGTAGCTTAGTCGGTTAAGCGTCCGACTTTCACTTAGGTCATGATCTCGCGGTTCATGGGTTCGAGCCCCGCATCGGGCTCTGTGCTGACTGCCAGCTCAGAGCCTGGAGCCTGTTTCAGTCTGTGACTCCCTCTCTCTCTGACCCTCCCCTGCTCACGATGTCTCTCTCTCTCTCCTAGAAATAAATAAAAAACATTAAAAAAATGTTTTAAAGTCATAAGGTGAACTTTACTCTGTGTGAATTGTATCTTAAAAAATTGTCTTTAAAGGTAGCGTGGCTACATGGTACATTTATCTCCATTACATATATAATTTTGTGCGAATATATTTTTTTAATATCAGAGTTTTTGATTGGACTTATTTTTATGAAAAAAATTAGAATTCCATAAAATATGTGATCTTAGAAGAAAAAAATACTTAGGAACCAATAGAGATTTGGGTGAAATGTTAGAAAGTAGATAGGAGAAATCAAGAAACCCTTCCCTGAGGAAGTGTTCCTAGATAGGATTCAAAACTAACAAAAGGTATTGCTATATGTAATTTAAATTACACTCCTAAAAGCTTGGGTTGTGTAAAAAGAGGACATCTATCCCACTCCACATATCAGGATGGATATGTAGGTTGATGTGAGTATATTTGAAAGAGCTGAAAAGTTGTTTATTATAAAAAGACAAGATTTTTAAATGTTGGCAGGAGGGTAGTAACTTGAGAGAAAGAGAGAGAGAGAGAGAGAGAGAGAGAGAGAGAAGGTTCAGCAGGATGAGCTGAAGTTGAGACCTTTAAAAGGAAGTGCATGAGACGGGGCACCTGGGTGGCTTAGTCGGTTAGGTGTCCGACTTTCGCTTAGGTCATGATCTCGCGGTTCGTGGGTTCGAGCCCCGCGTCGGGCTCTGTGCTGACTGCCAGCTCAGAGCCTGGAGCCTGTTTCAGAGTCTGTCACTCCCTCTCTCTCTCTGACCCTCCTCTGCTCACGCTGTCTCTCTCTCTCTCTCTCCTAGGGAAAAAAAAAAAAAACATTAAAAGGAAGTGCATGAGAAATATAATAACTGAAAAGGATTTTTTGAATTATTGCCTAATGTGTGTATATCTTTCTTGCTCTTTATCATCCTTACAGTATGTTCAGTAAAGACTGCATTACTCACTAAATCATTTCTGTATAAATAGTGTCATTTAGGGGAAATTGAAGGAGGAAGTATTGATTTCTTTGTCTACATGTATACAGGCTAAAACCCACCCTCAGTCCAGAGGCATGTACTTTTCATTTTCCATTCAAGGCCACCGGTCTTCCAGTGTTCAGCACTGGCCCAGTGGGGGAACCCAGACTGACCTTCCCTAGACAGTTTAGGACCTTGTACTTCAAAAATCAACTCCAGTGATATGGGTTCATTCCATCATTGTCATTACTTCTTGGGGAGGCTACTACTGAACAAAAGAGGAATCCATGAAAAATAAAAAGTATAATATAATACAGAGAAACACCACACCAAACTGACATGGCTATGTTTTAACTTGTGAGTCCCAACTGCTTAAGGCCTTCTAAGATTGTTTGGCCAACTGACTTAGGTGGACCTCATAATAATTTTTTAACATCTTCAAAATCCCATCATCATGTCTACTTGTAGGGGCTGAGTTTGAAGATTTTGAAACTAATTGAGGAAAAAGAGATATGGCCATCAGGTGACAATAGCACACACAAGTTTATTTGGGTGATTCTCAGCACACCCTCAAAAAGTGAAATACTTAATGGAGTGCCTGGGCAGCTCAGTTGGTTAAGTGACCAATTCTTGACTTCTGCTCAGGTCATGATCCCACCATTTGTGAGATCAAACCCCACGTTGGACTCCATGCTACAGAGCCTGCTTCAGATTCTGTGTCTCCCTCTCTCTCTGCCCCTGCCCCATTCATGTGGATGTGTGTGTGCTCTCTGAAAAATAAATAAAATTTTAAAAATGTGTACTTAGGTACAAATCTAACAAAATATGTACAGAATTTACATTAGGAAAGCTACAAAGTTCTGATAAAAGAAATCGAAAATGTTCTGAACAAATGGAAAGATATTACATGTTCATGGATAGAAAAACTCAACGTTACTAAGATATCAGTTCTTAACTTGATCTATAGATTCAACATAATACTGATAAAAATATCACCAAGCTATTTTGCATATATCAACAAATTGATTTTAAAGTGTATATGAAAAAGCAAATAACCCAGAATAATAGACACAATATTGAAGAAGAAAAGTCAGAAGACTTCAAGACTCATTTTAAAACTATAATGATATATAGCAGTGGGTATTGGTGAAAGAATAGACAAATGGATCAATGGAACAAAAGAGAGCTCAGAAATAGGCCTGTGCAAATATAGTTCACTAATCTTTGAAAAAGGAGCAAAAGTAGTCAATGGAGAAAGAGTCTGTTCAGCAAATGGTACTGGAACAACTGAACAGCAACATCAACAAAAAAATGAATCTAGACACAGACTTTGCATCTTTCACAAAATTAACTCAAAAATTAAGTCATAGGCCTAAATGTCAAATGCAAAACTACAAAATTTCTAAAAGATAACTTAGAAGAATATCTAGGTGACCTTGGGTTTGGCAGTGACTTTGTAGATAGAATATCAAAAACAAATTATGAAAGAAAAAAATTGATAAGATGGACTTCATTAAAATTGAAAACTTATGTTCTGAAAAAGTCACTGTTCAGAAAATGAAAAGACAAGCCACAGACTTATGGAAAGTATTTGCACAACATATCCAATAAAGAACTGGTATCAAAATAACCCAAGAACTTTGAAAACCCAACAATAAGTAACTAAACAACCCATTTTCAAAGTGGGCAAAAGAATAGACACTTCACCAAAGAAGATATAAAGATGACAAAAAAGCATATGAAAAGATGCTCAAGAAGCATTGGGCCTTAGGGAATTGCTAATTAAAATATAGAGATAGCACTACACACCTGTTACAAGGGTTGAAATCCAAAAAAAAATTGACAATACCAATGCTCAACAGGTTGGGAAGTGACAGAGAATACAAAATGGTGCAACCACTTTGGAAGACAATTGGCAGTTTCTTAGCTGAATAATAGTCTTACCATACAATCTAGCAGTTGTACTCCTCAGTATTTACCCAACTGAGTTGAAAACTTGTCCAGACAAAAACTTAACCACAAAGGTTTATAGCAGCCCATTCATAAACATCAAAAACTGGAAGCAACCAAGATGTCTTTCCATAAGTGAATGGCTAACCAAACTGGGGTATATTCATATAGTGGAATAGTATTCAGTGAGAAAAAGAAATGAGCAACCAAGCCAAGAAAAATCATGGAAGAACCCTAAATGCATATTGTTAAGTGAAAGAAGCAAGTCTGAAATGGCTACATACTATGTGATTCCACCTATGTGACATTTTTGGAAAAGACAGACAACAGAAGCAGTAAGAAGATCAACGATTGCCAGAGGTTCAGGGGGAGGGAGTGGAGGAATGCACCCATGGAACCTGGAGGATTTTTAGGGCAGAAAAACTATTCCATATGAAACTGTAATGGTGAATCTGTCTTTGTGCAGTTATCAAAACCCATAGAACTGTATAAAGAGTGAACTTTATTTTAAAGTATGGACTGTATTTAATAATAATGTATCAATATCGATTCATTAACTGTAAAAAAAAGTCGTGCCACACTAATGCAAGATGTTCATAGGGGAAACTTCGTGTAGGAAGTAGTAAGTGGGAATAGATGGGATATATGTAATTCCATGCACAATTACTCTGTAAATCTAAAACTACTAAAAAAATGTATTAACTATTTTCTTAAAAATTCAATTGAGGTCACATGCAGAAAATCTTGAGTTTTTGAAAGAAGGAAAAAAAGAAGATATTCTTTTCCACTTTGTTTTTTTAGCTTTTTTTAAACATTTATTTATTTTTGAGAGACAGAGCTTAAGCAGGAGAGGTGCAGAGAGAGAGAGAGAGAGAGGGAGACACAGAATCTGAAGTGGGCTCCAGACTCCAAGGTGTCAGCTCAGAGCCTGGCACAGGGCTCGAATTCGCGAACTGGACCGTGAGATCATGACCTAAGCCGAAGTCAGAAGCTTAACTGACTAACCACCCAGGTGCGCCAATCCTTTTCCACTTTAAAAATGATTGATAGAAGGAATGGAAAGTGCAATTATTTTTAGTATTGAAAGTCATTCTTGAATAATCCATATCTGCAGCTCACCTAGAAAAATGAGTGCAAAAGTTGGGTTCCAACCTTTTATTCTTGCCTTTCAGTGTTATTGCAAAGTCAGTAAGAGGACCAAATATCAAGAGCCACATGTGCTACCAACTAAGCCAGCCAGGTGCCTCTTTCCTAATCTCTTTGTAACATAGTTCATGTAATTCTGGGCCCACATGCAGCCTAAGGTTGACATGAGTTTAGGAAACCCATGGAGAAGAGAATATTAAAGAAACCCTCAGGGTGAGTGACAGAATGTGTGTTGTAATGTGAAGGGTGTGTGGAATTTGATCCCTTCCTGGTTTGCCAGCCCCTTCTGTCCCCATTCTGATCCTGAGTGCAGTTTATACCTCCCGCCTCCTGTAGCCCCCATGGGAAAGCTTTCTGACCATTAAAGCTTCTTTATTATAGCAAGATCCCTGATGTGAGGTGTGCAGTATAGTTTCTGCCGAAGGTGACCTACTCTTTGGAGTAGGCGGAAGCCACTGCTCTCATTGTGCTCTCCCCTTTGGTTTCCATAACTCCTCTGTTTTCTCTATCTCTGTTCTCTTCCATCTCAGCAGACCCTGCAGATAACCGGCTACCAGCCACCTGCCTGAGCACTCTGTGCAATAGGCCTGATTGCCAGCCTGTCTGTGTGAGTCCTTGGAGTAACTTTCAAAAGCTTGTCTTCCCTCATTGGACCCCATCTTGTTCCTGATTCTTTGTTTCCCTTTTTCTCATTGTGTCCTGCCATCCCACTGAGACCCACTCCCCATTTAACTACTATCTGCCATCAGAGGCCACTCTACCATTGCCTCCACATTCTCACATTTTCCAAACCTTCTGATGGCTGTTACCACCTTTGTCCTTATATCCTTCCTTGCCACTTGGCTATTCTGTTCTTCCACTTACCTTCTTTCCACCCTACCACTGGTTTTCTCAGCTGACCCGAGAATCTTCCCAACTACTTTCCCCCCATTTTTCTCTGTAAGTTTTATGCTTGGCTTCTCTGTCACCAGGGAGCCCTTTCTGCCACTGTATTCCACATTCCTAATGAAGCATCTTTGATGCCAAGCCACTTGCCTTTTCCCTTCTTCCCCAGAGCACAATCAGATCCTAGATCTTTTTGTCCAACCAGACCTTACTTTGTCTCTAGACATGCTACCCTGATCCCACCAACCTCAAGATATCAACTTCTCAACAAACTTGACACGCCCTATGGGTTTTACTGACTCATTTCCCAGTCATTCCCCCACCAAGAACTCTACTACATCTCTACCATATTTAGCTCTCATTATGACTTGATCCCAACCTTACTGAATACTGTCTCCACCATAGTTCATATCTAGATAACTTCTGTTTATTGGATTTTTCTGGCTCAGAAATTTCAGGCATTGACTAGTCAAGTCTGTGCATTTCTGCTTTCTACTGGTAGCAGATACATGCCAAGGATTTGTTCTTCCTCACCTTCTCATACTGTGATTTCCAACAAAAGCTTCATACTCTGCTCAAAAGAGGTCTGTCTCTAGGAAGTGTCCTCAACCAGGCATGTGAAAGTTGGTAGCCTCCCTTTCCTCAGTCTTGATGTCCAGGTATTCCCAGAGATAGGGTCAGAAACAGACTGGATTTCCAGATTTGAGAGGAGAAAGATAAGGAGGAATCACTTCCAAAACAGCTGAGGTCAGGCTATCAAGTAAATTCTTCTGGGAAAACCATAACATCATCTGCTGATGAGTGGGATACCACCCAGAAGATTATTTAGAGAGTTATCAAGGGGCTCAAAGGAACGTGGACTAGAAGCAACTCAAAAACACGTTAATGGTACACTTGGGCAGAAAGCTGGAGTGTATCTGTCAGGATTAGATGTCTGCAGTGTGCCTCAGTCATGACTTTCTCCTAAGAATTCACTTCCTCCTCTTGGAAAATACTGTGTGCCTTGGGATACCACTAATTTGGCATCCCTGCTGAGTTCATAAATAGCTGAATACTTCCCTGGATTTCTCTTTCCCTGATCTAGACCCTCATCATGTGCTAGGCACTCATATTCAACTTTGTAGAGCTGTACTTTGTGCTCAAAGACGTTCTAGTGACATAGAATACAATGGGAGTGGGGCATCCGGGGTTAGATTACATCAAGCCCCCTCACCCCATACCAAATGTCAGGACAACTTTCTCTCATCATACTTAATTATTTGGAGCCTTCTCCACTTTGCTCAAACTTTAGCCCCACTACCTCAGCATATATACCTTCTCCACTCCAAAAAGGAACTAGAAACCATCAAGTGGGAAGCATTCACTAATAAGTATTCTAAAACACTTGGATCTCATTCCTCCTTTCCTACTTCCTTCCAGTTTTAGAGAAAGAGCTGCACTTATAGGAGGTCTTCTTTGACTCTGCTAAAAGAGGATAGGTGCCCTTCTCCCCCATTATGGTATTTTCCACACTGTTGTGACTTTTGGTTTAGTTTACCTTTTTTCAAGAAGGTGATCTGGTCTGTCATGCTCACCACTCTATCCCCAACATCTGAGCTTAGCACCTAGAAGGTGATCAATAAACCTTTGTGGTGTTCACTGCTCTATCCCCAGCATCTGAGCTTAGCATCTAGTAGGTGATCTATAAACGTTTGGGGAATGACTGAGCATAGGAAGGGACACCTGGGAAACAGGGCCCACCCAACATGCTCTGGAGCAAGGCCATCTCCAGGAGGCCCGAACATCCTTCCCAGGCCTCACTCCTCTCAATTCTGTCTCTGTTTCTTCTGAGTTGGAGATCTCACCTCACAGTGGAGTTTCTGATGGAGATTAATGAATGTCTGAGGAGTACTTGCATTTGTTCCTTGTCAACAGGCAAGTCTTACACTCCTGGAGGATGCTCTAGCCCAGGATGGGTTTGGAATCTCATAGCACCCAGGTGTGTCCATAGCCCCTGCAGGTCCTCAGAGACTTTTCAAGGCACTGACCTGCTCAAAATGTATGTGATCCTTCTTCCCAGGGACTTTGGCAAGGTGATAATAATGTAATAATACTGGCCCAGTATTTATTGAAAATACACCATGTGCCAGCTGCCTGGCATTGAGAAAGTCATTTGACCCAAATCCCTCATCTCACATCTCATCTATTACAGGAGATATAGATTAATGCTTATCTAATACAGTTGTCATGAGGGTGGAGTTAGAGTTAGGGGCTCAGCAAGGTTCTTATTGCAGTCACCATTGGTCTTATTGAATGACCTCATCCAGTGCCCTCTGAAAAAGCCCCGGGGTCTTAGAAATATCAGGATAGATCAGAAAGACAAATGAGACCTTAAGATACCAGTGAGTCTACTAAATTAAAGTGTTGGTATCTCAAATTCTTTCTGTAGGACCAATATGTACAAATTAGATGGTACCCACAGCCTTACTCTAAATTGCATTCAAAGATGCTGACATGAGTTGTACAGATCCTGGTGTTCAAACATGAGGCCAGAAAAAAATGGTTTGTGGTTACCCATTCAGGGAAAGGCCTATTCAGGCCCAGGATCAGCATCAGAGATGAAGCCTCTTCCTGAGGGCCAGAAGCAGAACCATGTCTCATTCTCTGCAAAATCTAGCAATTGGCAAGGTTCCCTGTCGGAGACAGAATTGGGTCTCAGGCTTCAGTGGTAGGACAAACAATCTGAGATGACTTCCTTCAAATACTCAGTTATTGGCATATTCATTCATTCATTGAGAGCCAGCTGTTTGTCAGGTACTGTACTCATAGGAACTTTATTTAGCTACATTTGTCATCACTAGAAATAGAAGGAAATATTTTTCTTTGATAGTTCTTATTCTTAATAGTGTTTTTAGAAACATAGGATAATATTTGACATTATAAACATTTCTACATTATTATAAGTTGTTCCTAAACATATTTTTTAATTGAGGTATAATTTACATACAATATTACATTAGTTGCAAGTGTTTAACATAGTGATTTGCCATTTGTATACATTGTGAAATGATCACCACAATAAGTGTAGTTATTATCTGTCATGATACAAAATTAGTACAATATTATTGATTGTATTTCCTAGGATGTACATTATCCCCATGACTTATCTATTTTATAACTGGAAGTTTATACTTGATCCCCTTCACTCACTGCACCCCCCACCCCACCCCCGCCACCAACCCACTTTCCCTGGGGCAACTACCAATCTGTTCTCTGTGTTTATAAGTCTGGGTTTGGTTTGCTTTGCTTTTTAGATTTCATATGTAAGTGAAATCATGTGGTATTTGTCTTTGACTTATTTCACTTAGCAGAATACCTTCAAGTTCCATCCATGTTGTAAATGAAATGGCAGGATTTCATTTGGGGGGACTGAGTATTACTCCATTATATACATATTTATCACAACTTTTTTATGCTTATTCATCCTTTGATGGATACTTAGGTTGCTTCCATACCTTGGATATTGTAAATAATGCTGCAGTGAACAGAGGGGTGCATGTATCTTTTTGAATTAGTGTTTTTGTTTTCTTTGGGTAAATTCCAGTAGTGGAATTACTGGATCATATAGTAGTTTGATTTTTTATTTTTTGAGGCCCCTCCATAATGTTTTCTGTAGTGGCTGTACCAATTTACAATCAGAAGTACAGAAGGATTCCCTTTTGTCTACACCCTCTCCAACACTTGATATTTCTTATCTATTTGATGGCAGGTGTGAGGAGATATCTCATTGTGGTCTTGATATGCATTTCCCTAATGATTAGTGATATTGAGCATCATTTTATGTGCCTGTTGACCATCCACATTTTTTTTTTTTGGAAAAGTGTCTATTCAGATCTTCTACCCATTTTTAATTGGATTGTTTGTTGTTTTCTTGTTATTGAGCTGGATGAGTTATTTATATATTGTTGATAGTAACCTCTTATCAGGTATATGATTTGAAAATATCTTCTCCCATTCAGAAGGTTGCCTTTTCATTTTGTTGATGGTTTCCTTTGCTGTGTAGCATTTTAGTTTGACATGGTCCCAGTAGTTTATTTTGGCTTTTGTTTCCCTTGTCTTTGGAGCCAGATAAAAAAAAAAAAAAAAAAATTACAAGACTGATGTCAAGGAGTGTAGTGCCTTTTTATTTCTTCTAGAGTTTTATGGCTTCAGATCTTATATTCAAGTCCATAGTCCATTTAGAGTTAATTTTTGTATATGGTATAAGGTAGTGGTCCGATTTCATTCTTTTGCATAAGGCTGTCCTGTTTCCCCAACACCATTTATTGAAGAGACTGCCCTTTTTGCATTGTATATTCTTGCTTCCTTTGTCAAAAATTGACAACACATACATAAGTTCATTTCTGGGCTCTCAGTTCTGTTCCATTGATCTATGTGTCTGTTTTTGTGTCATATCATACTCCTAAATATCATTTCTAATAATTTTGATACTTTAGCAAGTGGATATACTATGGTACTGTGTGTGTGTGTGCGCGTGCACACATATGTGCGCACATGTGTGATTTTTCAATTTTTTCATAAGACTTTGCTTCACATCTTGTGCATAGTTTGTACTTGCTTATAAGGTTCTTATTTCAACAAGTATAGTATTGTTTCTGATTCCAGGTTATTTCTTAACCCAAAAGTCTATTCTTACTTCTCTCTCTTTATAATCTTCTTAGCGGAGTTATCCACAAATGTGGTTTGTTACTTCAGATCTGACTACTTCCCTGAGCATCACATTTATTAACCCAGTTGCTTGCTAAATAAACATCACAATACCAAGTTCCCACTAGTAACCTAACTAGTTTACTTCAAAACTTAACTAGTGATCTGACATCTTCAAAATTTAACTAGTGATCTGACATCTTCAAAACTTAGCCAGTTGTGTTCTTACACCGCAAACCTACTCTTCTTTTTGTCTTACAGAAATCAGTTAGCAACACCCAGCAACCCAATGTTACAGCCATCTATTCTCCTTTCATTCTTCCCATAACTCCAGTTTTGGAGTTTCCCATAGTCACCAAGCTTTGTCACTTTTATCTGCTAAATATTTCTCAAATCCGCTTCTCTTCTGGTAATCTGAGCCCTCAGTGTCTCTCACCTAAACCTATACAGCAGTGCGTCCTAGCCAGTCTCCAGCCTTGCACCTTTCTCCTTTTTGTGTCCTTTCCTCTCATTACTACCAGAGTGGTCTACCTAAAGCAAAAATGCCCATGACATTCCCCACATCTCTCAGTGACTCTGTTGTCCGCTAGGTGATGTCTGCTTCTTAACCTGATATACAAATGCTCTGCTAGGTCCCCTCCTTTTATCACGTTACTTCTATCACTTCTACTCCCTGCTCCGCATTTGTTACTTCAGTAATAGAGACATGTTTGTAGTTACCCATGAGACCTCTATGTTGTTCAGTGCTTTTTCATGTCTCTCTGCTCATGATGATAGATCTGCTGGAACTCCCTTTACACTTCTCTTCCCCTGGGTAATTCTTAACCATTCCTCTGGATTTAGTTCAATCATCACCTCTTTCAAGAAACCTACTCTGAAGTTTCTCGTTGGGAGAAATGTTCCTTCTTTCTCCTCTGTGTAGTACTTACCTCTAACTTTTCATTATAAACATGCTTTAAAAATAACTTAAACATACTTGCTTTATATACTTTGTTATAATTTCAGTATCCGTAGTCTTTGCAAGTGTCTTATCCACCAGTTTGTAGTTTCTGTTGATTCTTGCTCTTGCCCTTTTCTTCACATATTGTAGGATTTGCTAGATTTTACTATGAGCTCAAATTTGGTTGACTTTCAAATTTGGTTGGAAATCCCAATCTACCTGAATTGCCTTGGTTTCTGCCAAATGGTAGGAAACACTACCAACCTGGAACCACTTCAACTGAATATCTTGCATTGGGCTTTTTCAGCCTGGGAGTATGCTGCAATTCAAATCCCAGCACTACGTGAGAGTAACACTGTGATATAAAACATTAGGAAATATTATTGTGACTTTTTTTAACCCAGTACCAACTGAGACAGACTGGCTTTCTTTTTGTTCACTTCACCAACGTGCAGATTTTTCAAAATTCATCTTTTTAACTGAAGACCTGGCTTTATGTGAGGGTCTCAGATCAGCTTACCCACTTTGCTTGGTTGAAATTCTGTTCCTCAAAGGAGCTTTTTTTTTTTAAGACAGCACAGACAGAGGGAGGGGGAGAGGGATGGAAAAGAAGTGAGAGAGAGAGAGAGAGAGTTTTTTAAAATATTTTTTTACATTTACTTATTTTTGAGAGACAGAGCACAAGTGGAGGAGGGTCAGAGAGAAAGAGACACAGCATCCAAAGTAGGCTCCAGGCTCTGAGCTGTCAGCACACAGCCCGACGTGAGGCTTGAACTCCCAAACTGTGAGATGATGACCTGAGCTGAAGTCTGATGCTTAACCGACTGAGCCATCCAGGTGCTGAGAGAGACAGAGAGACAGAGAGAGAGAGAGAGAGAGAGAGAGAGAGAGAGAGAATCTTAAGCAGGCTCCATGCTTAGCATGGAGCCCTGACACAGAGTTCGATCCCACAATCCTGCAGTCAAGACCTGAGCCAAAATCAAGAGTCAGATACTCAACTAACTGAGCCACCCAGGCAACTCCTCAACAAGGCTCTAAGTCACTGAACTGGAGACCTAGCTCCACTGAGCCTAAGCCTCTGCATTGGCTACTACACTAGTTTCAGCTCTGTGCTTTGTCTTGCTTTTCAATGGGAGTTATTATTGCTGTTGTCTACTTATTTGTTCATTAAGGACTTCTCTTTCTTATAAGCTCAGTGGTGCATTTAAAAGTATGTTTACTCTCATTTATCTAGCATTTGGGAGTGCATTTCAGAATATCCATTCCTGTTAAATTGCTGGAAATGGGAATGTCAAGAGTTCATTTTTAACTTCCGTATCAGGATTATTTGCAGATTTAACAAATAATGCTCTGCAAACATGGGGGTTTTTTCTGGCTAATTTTTAAATTTTACTTTTTTTGCTGGAGTATGGCATACACACTGTGATAAAAGTCATATAGTAAAAAATAGCCATCTTTCCTCTACTTTCTATTATCTCAACTCCTGTCTCCAAGGAACAACCCTTTAAAGTCTCAAAAATCTTAAAAATTATTGCTTGTATTATTTAACTCCTCTTTATAAAATAATATTTTTATAAATATTGATTCATTAATTGTGCACATTATATGTTGAACTCTTATAATGGGAGATGACATTTGCTTCCTGCATCTGCCTCTACAGCTATATCATAAACTTTTATTAAACCAGTGTTTAATATCTGCCTTGCCGTAACTTTAAATATATTAAGTGTTGTGTAAAGTTGTGCGTTCCAGTCATGTTTCCTTTGTGTACAACAGTTCCTTTTTTCTGGAGTCAAAAATTTCCTCACTTTTTTTCACTTACTCCATTTCCTATACATATTATCTCTCAAGCCTTCTTATTACATGGTCCACGTCATCAAATTATCATTTGCATTTTCTTACCCTGCTGACCTCGATTCTAAAATTTTCCTTATGAAAGAGATCTGTCTTTAGACTCTAATGTGGATTTTTTTTCTCAAACTTCTTGTGCATCTGTAACCAGAATCTCATTTGCTGCTCTTCTGAAGTGAGGAAGAGCATTTCCTGGATACTGTGTTGGTCTTTTTCTTATTTTTTTCCCACAGAATTTTGTTGGGAATACATCCTTTAGTGGTTTCCTGAGAAAGAGCCCACAGGAAGTAAAGTTTTTGAGATCTTACATGTCTAAAATGTTTTTATTCCACCCTGACACTTGAATAGTTTGTCAGGATAGGGACTCCTATGTTGAAAGCCATTTTGCAGTTGTTTGAGCACCAGGGATTGAAGAGACCATTCTTTCCCCCCAGTGAATGAACTTGATACCCTTGCTAAAAATTTCACACATTTTCTTAAGCATCAGTGTTTTCCTTCCATTTATCTAATGTCAAATTGTTAGCAGGTGCCCTACCTCTTATTTTCATATTGTCTTCTGTAAAATGAGTATTTGTACCATGGAATGTCCTATAGTGATTATAAATAGTGTTTTGAATTTGGACAGTTTGGATTCATAATTTAATGTTACTGCCTCTGGACAGTGTGACATTGGGCAAGTTATTTGCTTTTGCTAGGTCTCAGTTTTCTCATTTTTTAAAATGGATATAGTAATCATAGTACCTACCTCATATAGTTGTTTAAAGAATCTAATGAGATGGTGCATATAAAGTTTAGTGCAGTGACTGGCACAGAGTAAATACTCAGTAGACTGCCCTCATATACTTTAGATGCTGTCAACCTCTATGTAGACTATACAGAGCTGGATGGGAATTTGGTGTATTCTGGGATTGGCGTCTTAAGGTGCGGAGATCTCAAATGTAGAAAACAGAAGAAAGGTTCCTTCTCATTGAAGTCTGTATACCATCAGCCTTAATCTTGGTGACTTATCAAATGGAAATGTGGTATAAGGAGCCCCCACCCCCATGCCCAGTCCACTCATTGGTGATCCTGTTCCTGTTCCCACTACCAGTGGGTGCATATTTTCACCTCCTACCATTAAGCTACTTACTGTGGGTTAGATCCTGTGCTGAGTTTTCTGTTAGTTGCTTTCTAATTCCAGACAGAATGACCTTCCTCTGCCTCTCAAGGACAGTCCTAGAAAACTGGCCATGTGTATGTGAGGATTAACCCATTAGTTTTACTAATGGCAGTTCAAGCTCTATTATAAGCAATGCGCTTTCTCCTGTTGAGCACTAGAGGGTGCTCTGTACGTGTGTATAGGAGATGCTGAGCCCATAAACTTGAGTGTACTCATGTGAAATAACTCAAATAGAGACACACAGGCAAAGAAAGACATACTCATGCACGGGTAGGTATTCAGACACATAGGCAAACACCCACCCATCGTCCCATACATAACACATACCTCCACAACAATACTTGTCAGCACGTCTACGTAGAAACATACTCCTGATCATTGTCACATGTCCATAAAAACTCAGCTAGACACACAAATGAACATATCTACTGATACAAAAGATACAGTCAGATATGCACATATAGAACCACTCGGATCCACTCACACACACGCAAATGCACAGACATACACATAGCCAAAGACACACACAAGCAGACAGTCTACAAACCCTTCCATACCTATGACCTCACACCGGATTGGGATCCTCATTTATCTGTTATAGACCAGGAACAGAGGCTGAAAGAGTCCAAGTGTTTTACCCACATTCACGTAGTGACAATGGTAGAGTTAAGATTAGCCCCTAAGTAAGTTCTCCTGTAAGGAGAAGCATTATTTCAAAAGGAGAAAAGTTGCTGCTCATATTTATTTTTCCAATTATTCCAGTATTAGGGTCAATTCAGCTGTGGTTCCTTGAAAGCTGTTTTAAAAGGAACACTGGTTATTTAACCAATAGGTTTTTTGCCAATTGAAAATAGCTCCTTGTTCGTTTTATTCTAAGGAGTTGGAGAGCGAACATTCAGACTGTTCTGTCATTGCAACTGCTTCTCAGCCCCCAGGAGAGTGGAGTATAGCCATGCAGCCTTGCTCGCCACTAGGAGAGGCTGAAAAGGACAAGCAAGATGGTCTCTGATTCATTCTGCCTTTCATATCTCACACAAGTTCATTTAACTCCCGTCTAATTAGCTGCATCCAAGTTTAAAGAATACAGATTTTAACTTTCTAATCTGCAACCAGAAGGAGAGTAGAATGACATTTGGACAAGTTGCTCCACAGTATACAGCACAGCAACTTACTCAAGGTTATACAACCAGGAGGAGGGAGAGCTGTGAAATTCAAAATGACTCTGCATTCTGAGTCTCTCTCCTACTCAGTAATCTTATATGGTTTCAAATGAATGATGTTACAAAATGATTGAAATAATAGGAGGTTTTGATAGGTAGATGTAGATGTCTTACTGGGTTCTCTAGAAAGAACCAGAAAGCAGAGCCTAAGACAGAAAAGTCCTTGTGAACTATTTTTTGTTACTTTATCAGGGAGCAGAAGGAAGGGACAGTGAAGGAAGATGAGCTAGTACAACAATGTTTTTTGAGCTGGCCACTGCTAAGTGCAACTCATTGCTGGATCTGTGAAACAAAATGCATCTTAGGTCAGTAGTCTATTTTAATGGAATTGTAAAGAAGGTTCTGGTCTGTCATTGGTTAAAAATTCATGCCTAGGATGTGAATTCGCCACCACTTCCTGGTTGTCCACGCATCTCTGGGAGACAGCAGTGACTAAACAAGGATGATTAAGAGTTTGGCTTTAGTGGACCTTGAATAGTGGCTCCTGGATTTGGGGCTCAATTCTGTAAAAACTGTACAACTACAAGGATATTTCAAAAAGGAAAAGTGGCATAACCAGAGGGGCCTTAACTAGTTGTATATTTCCTTATAAAATCTTCATCATCTCCTGAAGTGAAACATCTGTGGAAGTTCACAAGCCAACCTATGGCAATAGTACTAGCATTACAAGTGAACATTTCCTCAGCACTGTGCTTTGGAGTTTCCAAAGTGCTTTTCTACTCATGATTTCATCAGTCTCTATGTCCCATGGTAAGGATCAATAGCTGTTCCCATTTCTGGAAGAGACGGCATCAAGGAGGACCCATGGAAGAGAGTAAAACCAGGATGGTGGAAGCTAAACTTGGCCAAGTGAGGAGACTGGACTGAGAAATTTCATTCAAATCAAGATAAGGCTCATTTTTTCAGGGCAGACAGTGGGGGATCAGGGCAGGTGAGTTATTGCTTCCAGAAAAAAAACAGAAGGGTAGCATTTTGATTTCCCTCAAGGACTTAAGGATTATGTAATTGGAGGTTCTGTCTTCCCTCCCACCATCTCATCTGCACAGGTCCCTGGGCTAGGTATCAGCCTGGCGTTGCCAAGCCAGATGGCTCAGCCGTTTGCTGCCAGCATCATCCAGTGGGATGGGGCAGACTTTGTTCCATGCCTGCTGGTCTCTGAGTACCTTCAGTAGAGAACAAATTAGGGTAGATAATACATGCAATCTTTGGTTTGTTTGTAATTGAAATCACTCGTCCAAATATTTACACATTTAATCTTCATAACTTTTGAAAATATTCAGATTTCCTATCTTTATATTTCTCTTGGCTCTCAACCAGATAAAATTACTTAATCTCTCTGCTTTTAAATGAAAAAAAAAAAACTGGAAAAGGCAACAGTCCTAACAAATAATAGTCCTTGTCTCAGATTGTTAGGAGGATTTAATGAGGTAATGTATAAAAAGTACTTAGGAAGGCCTTCAATAAATATTAGTTCCTATTTTAATTATCATCATTGTGCCTTTTAAAAAAATTTTAATGTTTATTTTTGAGAGAGAGAGCATGAGTAGGGGAGGGGCAGAGAGAGGGAAACAGAATCCAAAGCAGGCTCCAGGCTCTGAGCTGTCAGCACAGAGCCTGACATGGGGCTCGAACCCACCAACTGCAAGATCATGACCTGAGCCAAAGCCAGACACTTAACAGACTGAGCCACACAGGTGCCCCCATTGTGCCTTTTTTGGTCATATCATAATCAGTAGTAGTCGTGGTAGTAGTGATGGTAGTAGTTGTAGTAGTGGTGATGGTACTTGTAACAGTAGTATCATCAAGAGTTTGGTCTAGTTCCTTCTAGAACTAAAGCTAAATTGTTAGGAGATAAAGTATCTAGCAGACTATCCAGTAAAGAGCAGCTGTCTTAGTCCATTTGGACTGCTATAACAAAATACCACTAGCTGGCTTATAAACAACAAATATTTCGTAGTATTGGAGGCTGGAAATCCAAGATCAGCGTACTGGTGTGGTTGGGACCTTGTGAGTGTCCTTCTGGGTTGCAGACTGCTGACTTCTTGTTGTGCCTTCCAACGGCAGAAAGGGGCAAGAGAACTCTCTCAGGCCTCTTTTATAAAGGCCCTAATCCCATTAATAAGTGCCATTCACCTTCCAAAGTCCCCTCCTCCTAAATTCATCACCTTAGGCATTAAATTTCAGCATGTCAATTGAGAGAAAGGGACACAAACATTCAAACCATAGCAGTGGCATTCAGTGTATATTTGGGATGCTAGCTGCCATTCCCCAATGGAAGAGGAGTATAAAATCACCACTTTCAGGACTCAGGAATCGGTCATTCCAGATGCTAGTTCTGTGATCTCTTTCTACTAACTGGAATTCTTGCATAGTCCTGTGATGACAGTTATTTAAAGAGTACAGACTTCAGAGCCAGACCTACTGGGCTCAAATCCTGTTTTACCTTCGGTAATTTACTTAACCTCCCATTGCCTCAATATTATCTTTAAAATTAGGAGGTTAATGGTGTCTACTTCATGGAGTTTTATAAGAGCTAAATAAGTTGATAAATATAAACCTGCTTGGAAAAAAGGTTTGCATAGAGTAAATGCTATGTAAATATTAGCTAATATCACTTTTTCTATTCACTTTGCCTTTAGGTTCTTACCTAAAGATTTCATCCACCTACTCCTCTTTTGCTTTCTAACTTACCCCGCCCCCCCCACACACACACATACACACATATGGTCTGAGTATCTGGGACCCAACTGTAATATTAAGATTCCCAATTGACATATTATAATAAAACCAGGATACCTCATTATTGTTGTAGAAATTCAACTACAAATGGTGGATGCTGTGATGGCATCACTCCAAATGAGGTTGCAGTGATGCTGTAAAGGCTCCCCTTGGCTTCCCCATGCAGAGTCACAAAGAGTGGCATTACTTTGGCAAATTAACAAAGATACAAAGTTCACCCTTATGAAAGCCCAACAGTTTGACTTTTTCATCTCCTATGATTGGCTAATTCAAGGACACCACCTGTCAATAATAAATCTCTCAAGATTCTCATGTGTAAACCAGTGTGTCAGTTTACAAATTCTCAACAAGAAAGATGTCCAGTGAGAGCTTAGCACTTCACACTATCTAGCCAACAGATTTTGCCCGTATAGCCAAACTACTCAGGAAAACAAAGGCATACTCAGGAAGACAAATGATACTCATATGAGCTAGTTAAAAGATCTACATGTTAAACAGTCAGGGCCTCCACACCTGATGCATCCATCTTAACAAAAGCAATATTATATGCCAGAATAACTGATAATTCAAGTCCTAGGTCAAGGCGTCCTCTACCCAGATTTTACTTACAAAGTAACTGCCAACATTTACCTCATGACTGTTTTTTTTTTAATGTTTCCATGGATGACCAACTTCTCTGACCTTTTTGATTGACATAGTATTTTTAGGAGAAGAAAGCATAGATATATACTAACAACTTTAGTCAAGCCTGATCTGGACTCAGATCTTTATCTTTAACATTATTTTGTTTATATATTCTGATGATTTATAAGTATTTTTTATATTTAGTTATTTCAGAGTAATCTTACTGTCCCTGTTTCTGTGTTCTTGAAGGACACCTAGGAAGAGCCTACATTTTCCTTTAGACTTTGGCCTTCTTGATGATGACAGCTGTGTTCTTGGACTATCATTGGTTGTAGACTTTATGTGGCATTCTGTTTGACCAATGAAACTTACCTATCTCCATCCTATGGTTTTGTTTCTCTGAGAACCCTAACTCAATACACAGCCGTAGCAAACTAATATACCTTGTGAGAATAGAGAGGGTATTATCAATACTTGAAAGCATAATTATAAAACTTCACCTTAAAGTTAAAAGTTACGGTAGGCATGAGATAAACAAATATTCATAAAGAAATTATATCTAAACTCTTCTGATGAGCAAAGTTCAGAAGCAGTCCAAGCCAATACTTTATTTATCAAATAATATGTGATCTGTTGACCATCTGAGGTGCATAACGCGTAAAGATAGCTGCATCAAAATTAACAGCACAATAAACATACATGCGGTTAAATTTTTCAAATGCAATGTAAAGTATGATAACATGAACCACCGGTTACCACTTAAATACACTGATAAAATTTTTTACTTAAAAAAATGAGTAAGAATTCGAATCCAGATGAGGCTATTATAGAAAAATATTTTGTCTGCCCAGAGAATTTCTTTTAGGGAGCTTTTCGTCTTAATTAAATGATAGGAATGCTAAAGGGGGGCTGCCAGTCATGATACCTACTTTCAGGAACTTTTGTGGTATGCATGTTAATCATACCTAATCATAGTACACAGTGATAGGCAAAATAATGTCTCCCCAAACATGTATATGCCCTAATCCCAGGAAAATGAAAAATATGTTACATTACCAAGCCAAGAGGAATTAAGACAGCAGACAGAATTAAGGTTGCTAATCAACTGACCTTAAAATGGGAAGATGATCCTGGATTATCCAGTGGGCCTAAAATAATCACAGGGTTGCAGAACGTAGTCCTACAAGACCCCACTTAGATCTATATTTAATAAAAAAAAAAATGACCTCTTTCTTTCTGTCCCATGATACCACGATTTTTTACTCTTTTTGTAGTACTTTTCTGAGCTGCCTGTGGCCCTCAGGACATTTTTCCTTCTCTTATATGTAGTGATAAAAATAAACAGTGTCAAATGTAAAGTTCACTTTGACTTGCAGCTCTCCTCTTATCAAGCCCACATTCCACTGATTCCTGGCACCAGTCTAATGTGAGGACATCAAACTAAATGTCCTCTTGACAAAAGCATTTGAGCATGAATACTTAGGATTTTACTCACCAGCAACAGCAGGATTTTAGACTTATGTGAATTAGTTTCCAGCTCTCCAAAACCATCCATCCACTTTGTATCTACAGGCTTGCTTTGGTTTATCAGTTGGGCCTTTGCTTCTATAAACTTATGATATAGGATATCCGTGTCTAAATGCCATTCATTTTAAACACTCATAATAAGCACATCAGACATTGTCATAAGTTCAACTTCTGTTTCTTCAGGAAAATGGTTTTAAAGCACAGAGATAACTTGAACTTACAGTATCAAAGTTGGATACCAAGTAAGTGACAGTTTCAGTAAAGGAATCAAGAAACACCTGTTTAACTTGGCGGTCTTCTTCTGGAGACTTCATTTTGAAGTTTTGAAGCAACATTATTTCCAAAAAAAATGGGATTTTCTTCTGTATCAGTTTTTGTTGCAACGTACATATCACATTGAACAACTCAGGTGCGTCAGTTCATTCTTTTCCAAGCTTCTTATGTCTCTTCAAAGATCACGAAACAGTTTAAGAAAAACACCACTTACATTTCTGTTTGTAATCCTTTTCTCTCTTCTTGTCCTCAGCATATTTCCAAATTAGAGAAGGGCATTTTTCTTGCACCACACATTCCAAACCTAATTTTATAGCGGACTAACATTTTCATATCTTTTCTGTGGCCAAAAACACTGATAGGTACTTGGAGGCATATGTCTAAGGGAGCTCTCTCCTTCCATTTCTAGACAAAAATCTCAATTGCTTCTGCACATTTTGAAGAAACTGAAAAATGACCACAGCTTTCATTTGTAGTGGCTTCAATATCACAGGAAAGCAGCTTCAATATCACAGGAAAGCATAGCACACCCTTTCTTATCAGTGCTGTATCCAAGGTGTGCTAGACGTTTAGTAGATAAGATCTTGTCATTTTATTTGGTAAGAAATTCAGAGACTGAAAAGAACTTAACAAAATTTACACTTTGTGGAATATGTAGATTAATCAGCAAGCACTTGTTTGTATTTAGGCAAGGTATCAATAATTTTTTACTTCCTTATTTTCTGTGGTTTCATTAAAATCTTTAAGGAGATGATTTGAAACTCCCATTTCTCAAATCAAAGTACCTAAGAGCTAGCAGGGCTATTTTTTCTTGCCGTGATTCAACATATTTTATGATATGCCACAGAAAGCATAATTTTTGGTAAGATCTGACAGAATCAACTCTATGCTATAAGGGGTCAAAACGCCTGTTACTTAAATTTTCCTTTTTGTTCAACTATAGGACACTTTAGTTGCAACCTCTGGAAATGTGGCTTCACTCGGTTTCATATAACATTCAAGGGAACAATATCATAAGTTTGTTTTTATGGCTTTCTAAGCTAATTCAGTGCCATCTATTCTCTTTTCTTTTTTAAAAAATATTTATTTATTTGGGGAGCGAGAGAGACAGAAAGACCATGAGTGGGGGAAGGGCAGAGAGAGAGAATCCCAAGCAGTCCCCACACTCAGCACCGAGACTGTTTCTCCGTGTTGAGCACGGGGCTCAATCTGATGACCATGAGATCATGACCTGAGCTGAAATCAAGAGTTGGATGCTTAACCGACAACCACTCAGGCACCCCTGGTGCCAGCTATTTTCTATTGAGCTTTGATATCTTCTTGGCAATGAAAAAGCTTTTAATTGATTTAGAAGTATTGCATAGCTCACCTTGGACTTGTGAGATTCAGTCTCCATATTTGGCTTTCACATTCCCTTCTTCACCATACACTTATCCCAAATTCTTTTCTTCATGTTGTGAAGTATGCTCTGTTTTGGTCATTTACGTCCGAAATCCAGTTGTATATGTCCTTCTATCCATCATCAAAATAACACAATTATTCTTTTTCAGTGGTGTCTGGGCTATGCTGGCATTGGTGTTGTAATCATTGTCACTTTCGTGAACTGAGCCCTTGGAAAACATGGCAACAATATTTAAATTGTTGTAAACAAAATTTAAATTTGTAAACAAAATTTAAACTGTGAAAATTAAACTAGCTCTATCTCAATACAAAGCATAGTTAATTTGCAGTCAAAGAAGGACCGTTAACAGTCATAATTATGACACACTTAAGTTGCAGGCTTGCAAAGTGAAAGCTGGCCACGAGTTCAAGGCAGTAAGACATATTTTGTTAAGTACTACTCCAGTAGGGGACAGACCTCAGTTTAACCTGAGCACAACACCACTGAAACAAAAAGCAGAAGGCTTTTTAAATATGGAGGGGTAAAGGAAAATTTCGAAAGTTGTTAAAGAGGATAGTCAATGTGATTAAGCCATCTGTTTGCTTATTGAAGGTATAATCCCAGAGACTGGAAGGCAGGGTCACTATCTTTCTTGATGATTACCTTCCAAAGGGATGATCCCCAGGTCCTTGAGAGAGACATTCCTGGGTTGTAAAAGATACTTCTCAAAGGGACAGAGAAAGGGTTTTCAATTACAAGGGTTTTTGTTTGTTTGCTTAAAGGCTTCTAAGAAAATGGAGGTCAAGAGTCTATAGTCAGGTGCTGGCAGAATAGGCAGTCAAGGCTTTTGGCAGTGTTGAGCTTTCTCATGCGGATTTTTAAGGGAGCTGGAATCATCATAAGGACATGGCCTTCTTGCTGTCAGGAACTGTGTTAGTGTTTGTTCGAATCTCTTAGTTTGGCAGGTAGATGAAATCATCTGTGCTGAGAGTCTGCAGCCAGGTTTTCATAGGCCAAAGTTGAGACCCACTCAGGAAGAAGGCTCAGTGGGAGGCTGATTAAAATTTGGTCCAGGAGAGAGTCTTTGTGAACACTTAAATGGTATCCCTTGGAGTGATCCAGTAATGGACGATGCATTTTTGTGCACTACAAATCATGATTGTGACTGTGGTTATGAAAGGTGATAATCTATGCCATATCTGCTTAACACTGAAAACAATTTTCAGTCCCTATTTGGGAGGAGGGGGCTACCATATGGCTTTTGTGCATTTCCTTCAACCTTCCATACCTACTGCAGAAAACCAAGACATTTTGCTTCCTGGGGTGAGACTTCCAAGGAATCAGGAATTTCCATGCTATAACCAGAAAAATCCTAGATAAATGAGATAGTTGTTTACCCTCAGAATCCTCCTCTTCATCTCAAGTGAAAGGGGATTTAAAAGAAGATTAATGTCATTTAGGACACTTGGTAATTCAGTATGTGCCTTGGAAAATATAGAGCAGAGATGGATAGAATGAAGGAGGGTAGCTGCAGTGTATCAAATGCTCTACAAGAAGACAAGAGGGCAAAGGACATGGAATTTTTTACTATATAGTGATTAGCAGGAGCACAGAGGCATTAGTCTGGGTCAAGGAAACTGCCGGTGAGAAATCCCAAGAGATGAAGTCAAGGAGGGCCTCTGAAGATCCCAGGAAAGGGACTGTGAGAAAAAGAATCTACTTTAAAATTTGACCAAAGCCAAAAGAAACTAACACTAGATTGGAATCTCCATCTTTCCTCATTCCTCCTCTTCTGACCACACCTTCTTCCCTTGATAGAAGGAATTTTTTTCTTTTCTTTTCTTTTCTTTCCTTTTCTTCTCTTTTCTTTTCTTTTCTTTTCTTTTTTAGAGAGAGAGAGAGGGGGGAGGGGGGAGGAGGCAGACACAGAATGCAAAGCAGGCTCTAGGCTCTGAGCTGTCAGCACAGAGCCTGATGCAGGGCTGGAACTCATGAACCATGAGATCATGACCTGAGCCGAAGTCAGATGCTTAACCGACTGAGCCGCCCAGGCATCCCAGGAGGAACTTGAAATTGAACTTTTAACTATTATTGTACCTGAATATTTTAATTACTAACCAAAGAACATTTTAGTACCCAGTGTGAGCAGAGATGTTGTGGGACTTAGCCTAAATTCCATTCTGTGGGTAAACTCTTCTACCAAGTAAATTCCAGCTAATAGGGAGAAACAGTAATAAACTGGCTTTCTGATTTTACTCTGTAAAAATTGCAGAGAAAAGGTGATTTGTAAAGGGACTATTACTATACGATATACCCTACAATGTCACATTCACAATTCATTCAACAGTTTGCATAATGAACATCAACTGACTAGTCACTTAACGCTCTGACAAAAAAGAACCAGGAATAGAAAGATTTAAAAAAAAAAATACTGCCCTTATGGACCTTAAGCGTACAAATAAAAATAAATTTTTATTTATTATGAATTTTTTATTTAAAAAATTTTTGAATATAATTTATTGTCAAATTGGCTTACATACAATACCCAGTGCTCATCCCAACAAATGCCCTCCTCAATGCCCATCACCCATTTTCCCCTCTCCCTCGCTCCCCATCCCCCCTCAGTTTCTCTGTGTTTAAGAGTCTCTTATGGTTTGCCTCCCTTCCTCTCTGTTTGTAACTATTTTCCTCCTTCTCTTCCCCCATCATCTTCTGTTAAGTTTCTCAAGATCCACATATGAGTGGAAACATATGATATCTGTCCTTCTCTGCCTGACTGATTTCACTCAGCATAATACCTTCCAATTCCATCCATGTTGCTACACATGGCCAGATTTCATTCTTTCTCATTGCCAAGTAGTATTTCATCATATATATAAATCACCTCTTCTTTATCCATTCATCAGTTGATGGACATTTAGGCTTATTCCAGAATTTGTCTATTGTTGAAAGTGCTGCTATGAACATTGGGGTACATGTGCCCCTATGCATCAGCACTCCTGTATCCTTGGGTAAATTTCTAGCAGTGCTATTGGTGGGTCATAGGGGAGTTCTACTGTTAAGTTTTTGAGAAACCTCCACATTGTTTCCCAGAGCAGCTGCACCAGTTTTCATGCCCACCAACAGTGCAAGAGGGTTCCCGTTTCCCCACATCCTCGCCAGCATCTGCAGTTTCCTGATGTTCATTTTAGCCACTCTGACCGGTGTGAGGTGGTATCTCAGTGCGGCTTTGATTTGTATTTCCCTGATGGTAAGTGACATTGAGCATTTTTTATGTGTCTGCTGGCCATCTGGATGTCCTCTTTGGAAAAATGTCTATTCATGTCTTCTGCCCATTTCTTCACTGGATTTTTGTTTTTCGGGTGTTGAGTTTGGCAAGTTCTTCATAAATTTTGGATACTAGCCTTTTATCCGATATGTCATTTGCAAATATCTTTTCCCATCCTGTCAGTTGCCTTTTAGTTTTGTTGATTGTTTCCTATGCAGTGTAGAAGCTTTTTATCTTGATGAGGTTCATTTTTGCTTTTAATCCCCTTGCCTTTGGAGATGTGTTGAGTAAGAAATTCCTGTGGCTGAAGTCAAAGAGGTTGTTGCCTGTTTCTCCTCTAGGGTTTTGATGGTTTCCTGTCTCACGTTCAGGTCCTTTATCCACTTTGAGTTTATTTTTGTGCATGGTGTGAGAAAATGATCTAGTTTCATTCTTCTGCATGTTGCTGTCCAGTTCTCCCTCTGTTAAAGAGGCTGTCTTTTTTCCATTGGATGTTCTTCCCCGCTTTGTCAAAGATTAGTTGGCCATACATTTGTGGGTCCAATTATGAGTTCTCTATTCTATTCCATTGGTATATGTGTATGTTTATGTGCCAATAACATACTGTCTTGATGATAACAGCTTTGTAATAGAGGCTAAAGTCTGGGATGGTGATGTCTCCCATTTTGGTTTTCTTCAACATTACTTTGGCTATTCGGGGTCTTTTGTGGTTCCATACAAATTTTAGGATAGTTTGTTCTAGTTTTGAGAAGAATGCTGGTGCGATTTTGATTGGGATTGCATTGAATGTGTATATTGCTTTGGGTGGTAATGACATTTTAACAATATTTATTCTTCCGACCCGTGAGCATGGAATGTTGTTCCATTTCTTTGTGTCTTCTTCAATATCCTTCATAAGTTTTCTATAGTTTTCATCATACAGATCTCCTATATCTTTGGTTAGGCTTATTCCTAGGTATTTTATGGTTCTTGATGCAACTGTAAATGGGATCAGTTTCTTGATTTCTCTTTCTGTTGCTTCACTGTTGGTGTATAAAAATGCAACCGATTTCTGTACATTGATTTTGTACCCTGCAACTTTGCTGAATTCATGGATCAGGTCTAGCAATCTTTTGGTGGAGTCTTTCAGGTTTTCCATGTAGAGTATCATGTCATCTGTGAAAAGTGAAAGTTTGACTTCTTATTTGCCAATTATGATGAATTTAATTTCATTTTGTTGTATGATAGCTGATGCTAGGACTTCCAACACTATGTTAAACAACAGTGGTGAGAGTGGACATCCCTGTCATGTTCCTGATCTCAGAGGGAAAGCTCTGTTTTTCCCCATTGAGGATGATATTAGCTGTGGGTTTTTTATATATGGCTTTTATGATGTTTAAGTACGTTCCTTGTATCCAGACTTTCTTGAGGGTTTTTATTAAAAAAGGATGTTGTATTTTGTCAAATGCCTTTTCTGCATCTATTTACAGGATCATATAGTTCTTATCCTTTCTTTTATTAATGTGATGTATCACTTTGATTGATCTGTGAATATTGAACCAGCCCTTCAGCCCAGGAATGAATCCCACTTCATCATGGTGAATAATTCTTTTTATATGCTGTTGAATTCAATTTGCTAATATCTTGTTAAGAATTTTTGCATCCACATTCATCAAGGATATTGGCCTGTAGTTCTCCTTTTTTGTGGTATCAAGGTAATTCTGGCTTTATAGAATGAGTCCAGAAGTTTTCCTTCCATTTCTATTTTTTTTTTTTTTTTTTTGGAACAGCTTGAGAAGGATAAGTACTACCTCTTCTTTAAATGTCTGGTAGAATTCCCCAGGGAAGACATCTGGTTCAGGACTCTCATTTGTTGGGAGATTTTGGAAAACTGATTCAATTGCTTCACTAGTTATGGGTCTATTCAAATTTTCTATTTCTTCCCATTTGAGTTTTGGTAGTGTAAGGGTGTCTAGGAATTTGTCCGTTTCTTCCATGTTGTCCTGTTTGTTGGCACATAGTTTTTCATAATATTCTCTGATAATTGCTTGTATTTGTGAGAAACTGGTTGTGATAAATCCATTTTTACTTGTGATTTTATCTATTTAGGTCTCTTTTGTTTTTGAGAAGTCTGGCTAGGGGTTTATCAATTTTGTTTTTTTGTTGTTTGTTTTTTTGTTTTTTTTTTTCAAAAAACCAACTCTTGGTTTCATTGATCTCTTCTACTGTTTTTTTTTTATTCTATATTATTTCTCTTCTGCTGGGTTTGAGGTTTCCTTGTTGTTCTGCTTCTAGTTCCTTTAGGTGGGCTGTTAGATTTTGTATTGTGGATTTTTCTTATTTCTTGAGATAGGCCTAGATTGCAATGTATTTTTCTCTTAGGACTGCCTTTGTTGCATCCCAAAGGGTTTGTACTGTTGTATTTTCATTTTCATTTGTTTCCATATATTTTAAAATTTCTTCTTTAATTGCCTGGTTGACCCATTCATTCTTTAGAAGGATGTTCTTTAATCTCCATGCATTTGGAGATTTTCCAGACTTTTTCCTGTGGTTCATTTCAAGTTTCATAGCATTGTGATCTGAAAGTGTGCATGGTATGAAGGCTGCTTTATATTTATTTTTAATTTTATATTTATTGAGGGCTGTTCTGTGACCCAGTATGTGATATAGCCTGAAGAATGTTCCATGTGAACTTGAGAAGAATGTATATTCTGATGATGTAGAATGAAAAGTTCTAAATATATCTGTCAAGTCCCTCTGGCTTGGTGTATCATGCGGGACCATTGTTTCTTTATTGATTTTTCTGTCTAGATGATCTTTCCATTGCTGTAATGGAGTATTAAAGTCCCCTGTAATTACCACATTCTTACCAATAAGGTTGCTTATGTTTGTGATTGTTTTATATATTTGGGTGCTATCGTCTTTAGTGGATAAATATAATTGTTAGCTCTTCTTGATGGATAGACCCTATAATTGTTATATAATGCCCTTCTTCATCTCTTGCTACAGTCTTTAGTTTGAAATCTAGTTTGTTTGATATAAGTATGGCTACTCTAGCTTTCTTTTGACTTCCAGTAGCATGAGAGCTGGTTCTCCATTCCCTCACTTTCAATCTGAAGGTGTCCTCAGGTCTAAAATGGGTCTCTTGTAGACAGCAAATAGATGAGTCTTGTTTTTTTATCTATTCTGATATGCTATGTCTTTTGACTGGAGCATTTAGTCCATTTACATTCAGTGTTATTGAAAAATATGGGTTTAGAGTCATTGTGTTATCTGTAGGTTTCATTCTTGTAGTGATGTCTCTGGTCCTTTGTGGTCTTTGCAACACTCACAGAGTACCCCCTTAGGATCTCTTGTGGGACTAGTTTAGTGGTGATGAATTCCTTTCATTTTTGTTTTTCTAGGAAGTCTTTATCTCTCCTTCTATTCTAAATGACAGGCTTGCTGGATAGAGGATTCTTGGCTGCATATGTTTTCCTACTTATCACATTGAAAATTTCCTGCCACTCCTTTTTGACCTGCCAAGTTTCAGTAGATAGATCTGCTACTACCCTTATGTGTCTACCTTTGTATTTTAAGGCCCATTTATCCCTAGCTGCTTTCAGAATTCTCTCTATCTTTGTGTTTCTCCAGTTTCACTATGATATGTCATGCAGAAGATCGATTCAAGTTATGTCTGAAGGGAGTTCTCTATGCCTCCTGGATTTCATGGTCTGTTTCTGCCCCCAGATTGGGGAAGTTCTCAGTAAAGATTTGTTCAAGCACAACTTCGGCTCCTTTCTCTCTCTCCTTCTTCAGGAACTCCTATGATATGGACATTGTTCCATTTCATTGAATCACTTAGTTCTCTACTTCTCCCCTAGTGATCCAGAATTTTTTTAATCTCTTTTTCTCAGCTTTATCTTTTTTCATGATCTTCTATTTCACCTATGCTCCCCTCTGCCTCTTCAATTTTGGCTGTCACCACCTCTAGTTTATTTTGCACCTCATTTACAGAATTTTTTAATTCATCATGACTGTTTTTTAGTTCCTTGATCTCTAAAGCAATAGATTCTCTGCTATCTTCTATGCTTTTTTCAAGTCCAGCGATTAATCTTATAACTATTATTCTAAATTCTTGTTCAGTTATATCGTTAATATCTGTTGTGAGCAATTCTTTAGCTGTCATTTCTTCCTGGAATTTCTTTTGAGGAGAATTCTTCTATTTTGTCACTTGGGCTAGTTTTCTGTCCCTGATGTGTTTTAAAAGTTTATTATATGCCCTGCACCTGTGAGCACTACTATATTAAAGAAGGGTCATGCACTGTCCAGGGCCTGCCCCTTCAGGAGATGTTTTTTTAGAAAGTGTTACTTGTTCTCTGTTGTGACTTTGGTTACTTTATCTCCCACTAGGTATGCTTTTATTTGTTCCTTAAAGTAGCCCTGGAAAGGAAAACAAACAAACAAAAAATAAACAGAAAACAAAAACACACAAAAACCCCACAACAAAAAACAGAAACACCAGCTTCAAGTAAATAATAGGGTGGAGGTGGTGCTGATGGAAGAGGCTTTATCCCATACAAAGAGAGAAATGACAGGGGCTGGGGAAAATAAAAAATAAAAATTGACCAGACAGATACAGCTTAATCCAGAGAGAGAGAGAAAGGAAAATAAAGAAGGAGGTGGGGAAAAAGAAAATAATGTTGTCCAAACAGAGCAACTATACAGCTTAATCCAGAGAGACAAAGAAGGAGAATAAAGAAGGAGGCGTGGAACATGTATCAAGAGAATGGATTAAATATGTCTGCTTAAACAAACCAACAACCAGAATAACCAGACTAGAGGAGCGAAGAGATATGAAGGAGAAAAGGAGGGAAGAATATATCTATATCATAAGAATTGTCTAAGAATTAAACCAGGCAATGCAATCCAGTCTGGAGGAGAGGCTCTCTGATTTGTCAGCGTCAGTCCCACTCCAGTAGATACCCAGTTACCAGGTACAGAGGGGAAAGGGTTGGTGTAGATGGGTCCCACCTCTATTGTGGCCCCACTGTCCAATACCTGAAGCCCCACCTTTGTGGTGGTAGGGAGAAAAATGGCGACACCCCAGTCTCTCTTCCATGGATCATGTGTCCCAAACTATTCTGTTAAAGCCATCCTCACTGTGCCACGGGTGCAGACGAGGTGATTTGTCCTGCTCCACCGACTCCCATGCCCTTGAGCTTGGCTGGAATTCAAACTACTGCTCTGTGCACCCCAGTATTGGGAGAGTGCCTTTCACTGTCCCTGGCCAGCGGAGGCAGAAACGCTTTGTCCTGTCCCATGGCAATCCAGGGAGGGGATAGCATTCTTCTACTGTGGACTGTGCCCCAGGGCTGGGCAGGTGTGTGATCTGGGCAGCCAACCCTCTCAGTTAGAGACTGGATCTTTCTCCATCCCAGTCCATGGTTTTTCTCTTGTCCAGATACAATCCTATGCTTCCCTCATCTCTCTTTCTCTTCCCTTTGTCTCTCTGCAAAAGGGAATCCCTCTCCTCCATTCGTTTTCTCTTTCTCTGTTTGCTATCACATACCTATGGCCTGTCAGGCTTTTCCAGTGGTTCCTAGAAGTGACTGTCTCTTTGTCTCCTGGTCTCTTGGAGTTCAAAGTCCTTTAGCTCCATCACTGCTTTGTTTGAGAGATGAGAGAACTTCGGATTCCTCTACTTCTCCGCCATGTTGACCACTTCTTATTCTATTATGAATTTTTTAAAACTCTTAAAACTGCTCTTTTAGTTCTTTTCCCCGCCCTTTGTTTTCTGAGAGCTTAATCTTGACAGATAAATATTTACCACTGAGAAATATAATGGCAACACCATATTAGAGAAGGTAGCTCCCTGTATATTCTCAGCCACAAAATTCTTTGGATTTTGTTGACCATTATATTTTTACCCTTTGGAAAGAGCCCAGATCAAAAATTCCTACAGGCAGAACTACCTCATTAATTTAAGACAGAATTTTGGGTATTTGAATTTATTGGTCTTTTTTTTATAAAATACAAATCGTCAGAAATGACTTCACTATACAATGATTTTGTTCATTTAGATTTGAGTTAAGATGCCTTTAAATCCATAGTAACGTGGTTATTGAAATAACCAGAAATTCTTCGTGATTGAGAGCACTCTTTGTATTATGACACTGACTGATAATATGTCCAGTCATAGACCAAAATAATCTCTGCTTTTACTGAAATTTAATACTCCAGAAAAGGTAATGAACTTTCAAGGATTCTCAAACCTCTTTGGCTTCAAGGCTTTAAAATTGATTCAGCTCTTTATTGTGCAAAGAAAAAAGATTCTGAAATAATGAAACGTCAGTGCTTGAGGATAAAATGTTAAAAACAGCTCAGTGAAGCATATTATATAGGTGTCCTATAAATGACCTAAATGGTTATATCATTTTCTCTCAAAACATTTATTGACGATCTGCTATAAGCAAGGAGTTATTTGTAAAAGGTACTGTGGAGAATGCACAAGGACACAGTCCCACTTGTTAGAATCCAGCGAGGGTGACAGACATGCACATATAATTAAAATATGCAACACCCAAAGTGTGCGTTGCTATGGAAATGCAGTGGAATTGGACATTGGAATAGTCCCAGATATGACAGTATCCAGTTGTATACCACTGATTCAGAGATTCTCTATAACGTAATTCCCTAACTTGTTGTATGGGCTGGTCCAGGGGCCTCCAAATATTTTGGATAGCACACATGCACCGATAAAAACTGTTGTATCATACCTCCAATATTTATTTATATTAACGTGCATGTTACATAGCATATACCCTATAAAACAATGGTCAGCATGGAAAGCTTTTAAAAAATACCAAGACTGGATGCGTAACTGTTTCCCCCAAACATGGAGTCTTATAGCCCAGGTCTTACCTGAATCAGGATGAGGGAGTGGTGAGTCCAGGTGGGTCTGCTGGCTGTGCCCCTGCTTGTGGCCTACCTGCATATCCCACCCCCCCCCACCCCCCCAGCTCTCTCCTGCTCTGCACTCCTGGAAGTCGTCAGGCAAATTTTTCACCTACAAGAGATTGCGCATCTTCTACCAAGACTCTGTGGGTGTGGTTGGAAGCCCTGAGATAGTTTTGCGTGGCTTTCCAACATCCAGCTATGATTGGTACAAGATTTGGGAAGGTCTGACCCTAAGGTTTCATCGAGTGATTGCCCTTGATTTCTTGGGCTTTGGCTTCAGTAACAAACCGAGACCACATCACTACTCCATATTCGAGCAGGCCAGCATTGTGGAGGCTCTTTTGCGGCACCTGGGGCTCCAGAACCGCAGAATCAACCTTTTGTCTCATGATTATGGAGATATCGTTGCTCAGGAGCTGCTCTATAGGTTCAAGCAGAATCAATCTGGTCAGCTTACCATAAAGAGTCTCTGTCTGTCAAATGGAGGTATATTTCCTGAGACTCACCGTCCTCTCCTTCTCCAAAAGCTTCTCAAAGATGGAGGTGTCCTGTCACCCATCCTCACATGATTGATGAACTTCTTTGTATTCTCCCAAGGTCTCACCCCAGTCTTTGGGCCATACACCCGCCCCTCTGAGAGTGAGCTGTGGGACATGTGAGCTGGGATCCACAACAGTGATGGAAACTTAGTTATCGACAGTCTCTTACAGTACATCAACCAGAGGAAGAAGTTTAGAAGGCGCTGGGTGGGAGCTCTTGCTTCTGTAACTATTCCCATTCATTTTATCTACGGGCCACTGGATCCCGTTAACCCCTCTCCAGAGTTTTTGGAGCTGTACAGGAAAACGCTGCCGCGGTCCACAGTCTCGATTCTGGATGACCACATTAGCCACTACCCACAGCTAGAGGATCCCAAGGGCTTCTTGAATGCATACATGGGCTTCATCAACTCCTTCTGAGCTGGAAAGAGTAGCTTCCCTGTATTACCTCCCCTACTCCCTTACCTGTTGTGTATTCCACTTAGGAAGAGATGCCCAAAAGAGGTCCCGGCCACCAAACACTATTCTCTCACAAAAGTCCACCTGACTCACTTGTGATCAGCATACAGTTAAAAGCCCACAGAAGCTCTGGCTAAGGATGGCCCTAACAGTCCACCTCCCACTCTTCTAGCATCCGAGCAACTGTATAGACTTGCCTTTGTCTTTGTGCTATTAGAACATTCTGAGGAGATTACTACTCACAGACTCAGAAAGACAAGCATTTTAAAAGTCGTCTTAGCAATTCTGTGGACTTTTGTGAAATATTTAGAAATGCTAATTTCTGGCCCATCCTCGATTGGAATCCTATGGTAAAGAATGAGGCGAGGGTGTCTCCTTACCTGTCCTCAAATGGCTGTAAGGGCACATGCTTTTGTAAGTTCTCTAAGCAACACAGCTTAGTAAGAGAGTGAGTCTCCCTTGTCATAACTTTGGATTTCATTCCATCAGCTGGTTTTAATTATAGGCATTTTGTTGACCTAGGTTTGGGTTTGAATATGCAGTATTCTAAGTATACTTTAAGACTATGATTTACCTGCACATATTATATGTATTTTATAAAGATACTAAACCAGCAGATACTCTGGCAGAATAGTGAACCTTATTCAATAGGTTTCATTTCTGAATAAGTTGAATTAAATCTGAACTATTTACAGAATTTCCTAAAATCACAGGATGTTAAGGACCAGTAGCATCTGTGCCAGAGAGTTACTGTTATTAGCTAATTCTAATAGCAAATAACAGTCTGACTCTTCATACCTCAGTGCTTAGAAGTATGTCCCTCCTGAGCTGGAGGGGAGGGGATCATTGTACAGTCCAAGGTACTGTGCTGAATGTACATGGACTGCTTTCATGACAATTGCGTAACTTCTCGTTGGTTGTCCTACAGAAGCTTCCTCTTGTAGCTCAACAATTCCTGTACTTTACAGACAGGAAAGTTCCAGAAACTTTAAGAACAAATTCTGAAAGGCCTATGAGCAAATGGTGCTGAATACGTTTTTTTTTTTGGCACAGCTTCATTGTCTTAGTCAAAACAGGATGATTGAGTGATTAAATTTTTTTTATTAGCAACTTGAAGTATAACGACTGAAACAGGAATAAGTGTTTATTTTCTATTAATAAAAATGAATTTTGACAAAAAGAATTAAAAAAAATAAAAAATACCAAGACTGGGATCACCATCAAACTAATTACATCAGGAAATCTGGGAATGGGGCATAAATATGGATTTTTTTAAGTGCTAAAAGACTAGAACAAGAAAGGAAAATTAGTGTGTACTTTCAAAGTTATAAATACTAAGAAGAAATTTGATAGAATTAAAGAAAATTAAGTGGAGGTACTTATGGAGATAAAATGGAGGTACTGATTTAAATAAACATGATCAGAGAAGGCTTCTCCAAGAAGGTGACATGTGAAGAATGAGAAAGAGCTCCCTATTAGGAGCTGTGCTGTGTGGATTTGTAGGTGTGCAGGCAGGGAGCATAGATAATAAGAATATTTCAAACAGAAAAGCAGAAAACCTACATCTAGAAAAATGAATGGGAGCAAACATAGATGAATTGAGAGAGACTGTAATGAGATAAAGCTAGAGAATTAGACACAGGGTAATCCTATAGGCTTTGTAGTGTGAAGTACAACTTATTAACACCATCGAAGAAAGCCGAGTGATGGATGGGTTCAACAGGTGAGTCATGTGGTTTGAGGTTCATTTACAGAAAATACTCTAGCAGCCCTTAGCCTGAATACAGGCATACTTTATAACCTATCAGGTATACACTCCTTGGTATATACCTAACAGCATTGTACATGTAATCTCCAAAAGGCATGTACTATAATGTTTCTAACAGGTTTCACAATAGGCAAAAACTGGAAACTACCCAAATGCCCCCCAACTATAGAATGGATAGTGTATATTCATATAATGGAGCTTTATACAACAATGAGATTTAACAGTCTGCAAACACATCCAGCAACATCGGTGAATATTATAAACTTTACGTAAAGTCAACAGAGCATAAAATGATCTATATGGCCACTGTCATTTAATGTACAAAAATAATTCTTCACCTGAGGGAGCGAGGGGAGAGTATTTGAAGGCAAGATTGAGAATCAGTAATGTAATATAATGGATACCATAAAGAGACCGAGTATCTCTCAAGCCTGTATAAATTCTAAGTATAAAGTAAAAATATATTCCTGTATATAGATCTAGATAGATACAGATATAGATTTATAGATCTGTTGCAGCTTTCAAATTACTTTTTTTAATGTTTGTTTATTTTTGAGAGAGAGAGAAAATGAGAATGAATCAGAGCATGAGCCAGGGAGAGGCAGAAAGAGAGGGAGACACAGAATCCTAAGCAGGCTCCAGGCTCTGAGCTGTCAGCACAGAGCCCGATACAGGGCTCAGCTCCACTAACTGTGAGATCATGACCTGAGCCAAAGTTGGATGCTCAACTGACTGAGCCACACAGGTGCCCCCAAATTCCTTTTTAAAGAGAGAGTGCTTTAAGAAGATTAATAGCTAAGAATAGAGTAATTCTACCCAGAGGTTTTTAAGTTCTCCTTAAAAAAATTTTTTTTTAAATACTACCTGAAACAAATAGAAAAAAACAGAATCATTAGAAAGGGATACGGGAGGTGCCTACAAAAGAAGATTACAAAAAGAGAAAATCACAAGGACAAATGAATATTATAAGCCAATTCGCAAGGTTATCCCTATTGTGGAGAAAAACTTTTCAAGCTTCCTGAAAACTACCCAGGCAGTCTGATTAAACTGAGACTTCTAAGTAAGAGTCCTTCTTTAGGAGAGGGATTGTTTGATCATACAAAAATGTTCCTTTGTGTCTGTTATGTTTAGTGGACAGCTACATTTGTACTTCAGTATTTGTAAGCCAATTAAATATTGTGCTTTTCCTTAGAAAATGTGCTTCTGTGTGCTTGCAAATTAGGATTCTTAGTTCACTAGGTTGGAGGCGAACCCTGCACTTGGGTGCATTTACCCTTGATGAACACATTGCTTCCTCAAATCTAGATACCGTTTACTACAAGATTCACACGTTCACCAACTGTGGTTGTGGTTTTGTTTCATGGGGGTGGGAGATGGAGGTGAGAGAAGAAACACTACCACTTAAATATACCTAGCAATTGTAAGATACATCTTAACATCTGCAATATTGCAATATTAAAAAGTATATATATTTTAGAATCAGAACCACAGGTTCCTTCCAAGCCTCTTCCTGTCTCATTGTCTGGTAACCTTGCATTGTTTTGGCTTCCTTTTCATCTGGTGTTGCACACCCATCTCTCTAGCAAGGTCCCTCAACCTTTTAAAAAGATTAAAAGAGTCTACTTCCCTCAGCAGTGACCTTTTCCACTTGAAATGTTTACTCTGATGCCCACTCCCTCAGAGTCCCTACCACTGCAGCTGAAAGCTGCCGCTGCCATCCACTCTTCTCTGATACTATTTAGGAACACGGCATGCAGCCCTGGAGAGGAAGTGGGATGTGGGTCATCTGTAGTTGGAGGGGAGAAGAATAATACAAAGACTTGCTAACAAAACCTTAATGTGGATGTGGCCTCCTGGGAAGCAAGGGAAGCAGGCAGACTAACCTGGGAGGAGTCGCAAGAAAATGGAACAGCTATTTTTAGTACAAGTGCCTGGCATTTAAAGGAGCTGCAAACAAAGCCTTAAGGGAGAAAGAAAAAGGACTGTGGCTCCAATTGTAAGCCAAATTAGGCAGGTATGCAGTGAGAAAATAGCTGCTTCCCACATATAATGCACATACTTAGCAGGATAGTCAAGGATTGCCCTGTTAAATCAACTATTTCAAACCACTGCATTGAAGTCATAATCCAGTTGTTTAGTGATTAGCCAGGATTGAAACTGGAAAAAAAACTGTTCAATTCCATACCATCCATTTGTAAACCCTTGCTGTGAGAGACAATTTTAAGTTACAAAGCCGATTGAGCAGAGTCTCAGGGGACTAGATGCTTAAGTTGCCTTTTTAAGAGTGTAAGACCTTTCTGTTCCCTTTCCCACTCTACTACAAACTAAAAGAAAACAAAGCAACACCTATCCCATAATCACAAAATTTCATTTATTCTCTCAATATATACCACTCTCACCTTGAATACTTAAAAAATATTACGTTTAACATTTAAAAAACATGAAATCTCTTTGATCCTCTGACTATGTAAGAGTTCACACAAATGCAAGCAAAATACAAATCTATTTTATAATTTTACTAACTTGAAAGCACGCATCCCATCTACACAGACTGTTTATTGTTGCTATTGTTTGTGATCTTCAAGCTCCAGATGGCTAGTTCGAAAAACAAGAGCAGTATCCAGTGGCACCCAGTAGAAATCCAAGAGAAAAAGAACAGCACCTTGGAAGTCTCTAGATATCAATAATCCCAAGAGGAGAGAGAGACAAACTCTTAAAAATGTATTGAACATCTGCCATGTGGCAAGCACTGTGCTAAATACTAGAGAGGATATGAAATAAAACATGGTCTCTGACTCTGAGGACTTGAGAATCTAATGTGTCTAAAGACATAAATACAAATGCCAATCAGTTGATTAACAAACCATTGATGGTCACTGTATGCTTGAGATATATTTTATTAGGTTTTGGGTGTGCCCTGAAATGTGCATTGTTTAAAATGACCTGGAGCTAATTATATTGCATAAACAAATTTGGGAACAGTTGGTCCAGGTCGTTGAGAACACTGAGAACACACACCAAGTGCGTTGGGAGCACCAACTAAGAATAAAATCAGTTAAGCTTCATAAAGTTAATTGTATTTGAACTGGGACTTGAACCTTTTAAAGAAGCATGGATGGAGATCAGGCAATTCTACAATGAAGGGAAATTATATGTTGTATATTTGTTTGTACCTCCGTCCTTTGTAACAAATTGAAAACACCCTACAACAAAAAAATAAATAAAATTACAAAACAGAAATAAAAAGAGATGAATGGAATTTAAAAAAGAAAAGCAAATATGCCAGCCTTAAGTATTCAATGTGATTTCTGTGAATGAGCATGTAAGCCTGACATCATAAAAGCTATCAACAAAAGGAGCTACCTAAAAAGACAAGGAACAGCAAGGGGTTCAATGAGTTTGGAAAATAAGGAAAGAACATGACAAATAAGGCTCTTCAGACTCCTCCTGCACTTCTGCCTTGTACAACGTCTTCTCTCCAAAAATGCCTACTCCAAACTTTCCTATTTCCATTTTTTTAAATGCTCCCCAAATTCTTTGATACTTCTCCCAATCAGAGATGAGGTCATTATTTCCTCTCTTTGAATATGGACTCCTTGACCAACAGAATATAGTAGGAGTGACACCAAGCCAGTTCCCAGGGCCAGGCCTTAGAAAGATTCCTGTCTTTCTGGATGCTCATTCTTAGAATTCAGCCACCATGTTGTAAGATCTGGCCCATGAAATGGACCCATGTAGATGTTCAGTTTACATATTTAGCTGAGGTCCCAGCAAAAAGCCAGTATCAAATGCCAAATGTGTAAATGAAGAATCCTCCAGGTGGTAACAGGTGCTAGACTTTGGGTTACCTGCAGCCTTCATGTGTTTCTGTTTGAAGCCCCGTGCTCTGTCCATGGAGCTTATGAGCATAACAAAATGATTAAACCACTAAATTTTGAGGTGTTTGTTATGTAGTGGTAGATAACTGAAATACATTTCTGTGTTTTCCTAGTCCCTTGAATCCTCCTACTAACTCCCATCTCCCCGTACACACACACACACACACACACACACACACACACACACACACACACAATTTCTTTTTTCTCAAGAATAGCTTTATTTTCTACTTTAAATAAAAATAAAACCATCAAATTAGAACCCTCTCAGTCTGCTTCTACAAGTATATCACATTACCTGCAATTGTAGCCATACTTCTGTTATAAAAGGAAAGCTCCTTTCTAAAGTAATACGAGAGGCCGATGGGAAGGTAGAAGGCAGGGACTCAAAGCATAGCCCTCTCATAAAACACACTTTATAGTGAATTCAACCTTTCACTCCTAACTGAATCCTTTCCATTTTTACTTAAATACGTCCAACTAATTCTCATTAAAACAAACATCTTCCTGTTATTCTCTTTCACCCACTTTTCAGGCATCTAACCTAACTTCCACACCATTATTCCATTTAAACAATTCTTAACTAATGTCACAAGAGACTTCCACTTTACTAAATCCAGTGAATATTTTGGAGGTGGTACTTGATAACTTCAGCTGCATGCAACAGTGTTGAGCTGTTTTGGGCTGTTACAACAGAATACCATAGACTGGGTGGCATAAGCAACAGACACTTCTCACAGTACTGGAGGCTAGGAAATCCAAATCAGTCAAGGTGCTGGCAGATTTGGTTCCTGGTAGAGAGCTCTCTTCTGCTTTTGCAAATGCTCATCTTCTCACTGAGTCCTCACATAGCAGACAGGGTGAGAGAACTCTCTAGGTTCTTTTTTAAAAGGATGCTTATCCCATTCGTGAGGACTCCATGTTCACTTCCTGATTACCGACCAAAGGCCCCATGTCCTAATACTATCACATTGGGGGTTAGGACATCAACCTATGAATTCTGAGGTGACACAAACGTTTAGTTCATAACACATTCTTTTTTTAATTTTTAAGTGTTTATTAGAGAGAGAGAGAGAGGCAGAGCATGAATGGGGGAGGGCAGATACACACACAGAATCCAAAGTAGGCTCGAGGCTCTGAGCTGTCTGCACAAAGCCTGACATGAGGCTCAAACTCATGAACCACGAGGTTATGACCTGACCCAAAGTTGGGTGCTCAACTGACTGAGCCGCCCTTTAACACACTCTTTCTTAAAACACTGTCTTCTCCTTGTTTCCCTCCTACTAATCTGGCCACTCCTTCTAAGTCATATGTGCTGGTTCAGTCTCTTCTAATTAACTGTTAAATTTTGGAGTTTTTCTCTTGGCCTCCCTCCTCCTCTCTTACATGCTTTTATTCTAGGTAAGAATAAGAATGTAATCTTATTCACATCCTTAGTTTAATTACCATATAAAATCACATCTCTAGCCCAGACCTCTACAGTAAGGTATAAACCTGTATCCAACTGCCTGTTTAACACCTATCTTCCCTCTTAAACCTACTCCCTTTCCAACACTCCCTGTCTCAGTGAATAGTATCACCATCTATTCAATTATCCAAGCCCAGAAACCTAGCAGTTATCCCTGGTACCTCTCTTCCTCCTCTGCATAGTCCATTTCTCACCAAATCCTGTCTGATTTAAATATGTCTTTTTTTTTTTTTAATTTTTTTTTAATGTTTTTTATTTATTTCTAGGAGAGAGAGAGAGAGAGAGAGAGAGAGAGACAGCGTGAGCAGGGGAGGGTCAGAGAGAGAGGGAGACACAGACTCTGAAACAGGCTCCAGGCTCTGAGCTGGCAGTCAGCACAGAGCCCGACGCGGGGCTCGAACCCACGAACCGCGAGATCATGACCGAAGCGAAAGTCGGACGCCTAACCGACTAAGCCACCCAGGCGCCCCTAAATATGTCTCTTTAACTTACCACTGCTTCTCTCTAAACACCTGATCCTTTCCTCAGAGCCAATGTAAATATGATCAAGTCTGTATAAAACATCTCGAATAGGGGCGCCTGGGTGGCTTAGTCGGTTAAGTGTCCGACTTTCGCTTAGGTCATGATCTCGCGGTTCGTCGGTTCGAGCCCCACGTCGGGCTCTGTGCTGACTGCCGGCTCAGAGCCTGGAGCCTGTTTCAATCTGTGACTCCCTCTCTCTCTGACCCTTCCCTGCTCATGCTGTCTCTCTCTCCTAGAAATAAATAAAACATTTAAAAAAATTTTTTAAAATAAATAAATAAATAAATAAAACATCTCAAATGGCTTTCATTACTTTTTCAATATAAAGAGAAAATCTTAACATAGTCTGCAAACCCTCTATGGTCTATCCCGTATCAGCTGCTTAAACCTTACATTACTTTGCACTGTTAGTGGAAATGCAAACTGGTGCAGCCACTATGGAAAACAGTATGGATGTTCCTCAGTAATTCCACTACTGAGTATTTACCTAAAAAAACCAAAACACTAATTTGAAAAGACACATGGACCCATATTTATGGCAGCATTATTTACAACAGCCAAGAAATGGAAGCAACCTTAGTGTTTCTCAATAGATGAATGGATAAAGAAGATGTGGTATATATATAATGGAATATTGCTGAGCTATAACAAAGAATGAAATTTTGCCATTTGCAATAACGTGGATGGATCTAGAGGGTAGAATGCTAAGAGAAATAAGTCAGTCAAAGACAAATATTGCATATCACTCATAGGTGGAATTTAAGAAATAAATGAACAGACTAAAAGACAAAAAACAAACAAACCCTAGGCTCTTAAATATAGAGAAATAGTGGTTGCCACAGGGGAGGTGGAAGGGGAATGGGTGAAAGAGGTGAAGGGGAATGAGTACACTTTTTATGTGAAGCACAGAGTAATGTATAGAATTGTTGAATTATATTATACACCTGAAACTAATATAACACTATGTTAATTATACTTCAATGTAGATATATACAAAAAACACCTTCCATTATTTCCTCCTTTCTGCTAAAACCATCCTGATGTTTAGTTCCTTGAAATTTCTATCCCTTCTGCCATAGTGCCTTTTTTAAGTATCATTTATTGTCAAGTTGGTTTCCATATAACACCCAGTGTTCATCCCAACCAGTGCCCTCCTCCATGCCCATCACTCATTCTCCCCTTTCTCCCCCACCTCCATCAACCCTCAGTTTGTTCTCAGTATTTAAAAATCTCTTATGGTTTGCCTCTCTCCCTCTCCTTAACTATTTTTTCTCCCCTTCTCCTCCCCTATGGTCATCTGTTAACTTTCCCCTGTTCCACATATGAGTGAAAAACATATCTGTCTTTCTCTGCCTGACTTATTTCACTCAGCATAATAACCTCAAGTTCCATCCATGTTGCTACAAATGGCCAGATTTCATTCTTTCTCATTGCCATGTAGTATTCCATTGTATAGATAAACCACATCTTCTTGATTCATTTGTCAGTTGATGGACATTTAGGCTATTTCCATGATTTGGCTATAGTTGAAAGTGCTGCTATGAACATTGGGGTACATGTGCCCCTATGCATCAGCACTCCTGTATCCCTTGGGTAAATTCCACTGCTGGAGTTCTACTGTTAATTTTTTGAGGAACCTCCACACTGTTTTCCAGAGGCGCTGCACCAGTTTACATGCCCACCAACAAATAGTGTAAGAGGGTGCCCATTTCTCCACATCCTCTCCAACATCTATAGTCTCCTGATTTGTTCATTTTAGCCACTCTGACCGGTGTGAGGTGGTATCTCAGTGTGGTTTTGATTTGTATTTCCCTGATGATGAGGGACGCTGAGCATCGTTTCATGTGTCTGTTGGCCATCTGGATGTCCTCTTTGGAGAAGTGTCTGTTCATGTCTTCTGCCCATTTCTTCACTGGATTATTTGTTTTTTGGGTGTGGAGTTTCTTACAGATTATGGATACCACCCCTTTATCCGATATGCCATTTGCAACTATCTTTTCCATTCCATCGGTTGCCTATTAGTTTTGTTGATTGTTTCCTTTGTCATGCAGAAGCTTCTTATCTTGATGAGGTCCCAACCATAGGGTCTTTATTCAAGTTTATACCCTCTCCCTAGAACACTCTCCAACTCTTCCTCTAAACCCATTCCATTCAGTTGATCCTTACTCAATAGAATATAAGCTGTGATAGGCAAAGGCTTTATCATTTTTACTTGTCATTGTAGTTTTATTGCCTAGAACAGTGCTTAATATTTAATAAATACTTTAAAAATATCTTTTAAATGTGTAAATATGTATGATCTGCTGGAAGAACACCAACATAGCAGTATATACTAGACAGTGTAAAATGCAAGATGATGCCCAAAAGAGATGTCAGAGCCAAAGAAACAGATTTGGGCATCATCTTCAGAATGATATCTATGGAAAGGAAATGAACATGATTCTCCAGGGAATATGTAGAATAAGAATGGAGAAGAGAGTGAAGAACTGACCTTTGAGATATATCTTAATATCACAAAATCACACAAAAGGAGGAGTGAAAAGTTTCAGGAAGGAAAATGTGGTCAGGAAAGTCAAACATTATGAAGAAGCACCTAATGTGAGTGCTGAAATTAGGATATTATTATTTATTGTAGGAGTTTGGGGATTAAGTGAAAAATGCCATTGACCATTCCCATGACAGTCCTAGGCAAAGAGCATTGACAAAAATAAATAAATCCAACAGTCTGTTTAAAGCTATATGCTATGCTCATCTTTTGCTATAAAGTTAAACGTGGCCATTGTTTCCATATCTTCTTCAGCAAAATGCTAATAAACACAAGTTCTTTTGAGTGGCACATAGGAAACATCCTTTTCCCTCCATCTTTTTAAGTTCTTTGCCTGGGACCCTGTAAATTATACTGACAAAAGACAAATTAACAAGAGAGAAAGTGAACTTTATTAGCTTGGCGTCATGCATGCATATGGGAGCACTCAGAAATGAGTAGATAGAACTTGAGCTTCCATAACATCTTAACAAAAGAACAATAAATTTTTAGAGAAGTGACAAAATGAAGGAGAATGACTTTGAATTTCCAGGGCAGCAAATTATGGAAAGGCAATTATATGAAGGAAACTGATGGAAGATAACTGCTGGCTTTAGCAAAACTTGTTATACGATTCCTCTGGTGCCATCTCTGGGCTGATGAGGATATAGGATTATCTCTGGTGATTAACTTCTGTCCTTCCTGGCAGGAGTGGTGGTGTGGGAGGGTGAGGTTTACCTTTACCAATTTGTTCTAGTTTTAGCCAAATAGAGGGAGGGCAGAGAGTTTTTCTTGTCTCTGCTTCTCAGTTGCCGTCAACTAAAAAGAATCATTACGTAAAAGTGTTATGTTTTAGGGTCACATATTCTGCTACCCTTTAGGGGCAATAAAATAAGGGGGCTATATTTGTTAAGGTGCAGGCTAAACTGCTACAACAAAGAATCCAGTGGCTTACAACTAAGTTCACTTTGTTCTCACTTTATTCACTTTGTTCTCATTCACTAGCCCCAGTGTGAGCAGGCTGGCTTAGGGGGAATCATTTAGCAACTTGGTTTTCTTTAGTCTTCTTTCTCCACTATTCCTTAGGCCATTGTCATCATATGCACAGTCAAAACCTAATCAACCTTCAGATAGATTCCAGCAAATGGAACCTAACCCAAAATGTCTTGTGTTCCCTTGTCTAGAACAATTACATGGTCATTGTTAACTGTGAGGAAGGCCAAGAAATGTGACCTAACAAGCCAGCAATGAGCTCAATCATATCTGTATTATTATGGAGAAATGGATGACAGATACTGGCAGATGGTTAGCTGATAGTCTCAGCGAGAGTCCACCTCTCTTAACATCTTTAAATCTATGTGCACATTACTTCCCACAAGTAAAGCATACCCTTTCCTCAGAGGAGAAAATCAGTGGCCCACCCAGTTACTGAATCCAGCTCAAATTTCAAAATAATGTTCTTTGTGGGACCTTGTAGTTCGGGTACCTATAAACTAAATGATTTTTTAAATCTGCCTAATCTCCCTGTCCCACCCCATTCCCACATTCACTATGCACTGATGGAAAAGAAACAAGGTAGCCATGATAAAACTTCCACTTGGACAAGGCAAGAATAGGAAATACACAGAGATCACTAGTGCATAGGTAGCATCAAATCGTGGGTAGAAAATCATGGAACATTACTCTGGAGGTGAAGTGAGTTGTCTGGTTAGCCCAATTTTCTCTCTGGATGTAATTCCTATGTCCTCTACAGACCAAATTTCACATTATAGGAGGCTCTTTCTTGCTCATTACTATAAGAGCCAGATCTAAAGTAGATGTTACAAAGTATGCCCTACTTAGGAACTGGTTTGAGGTTGAACAACAAGCTTTTACAAACAAAGCTCATCTTTTCTTTGGCAATACAATTCCCTCAAAGTCTTAGTAGTCTTCTGGTACTAAGCCCTTCTATGTGCTAATATCCATACTCACCATTCTTTTCCAGCCAAATTTCTTTAACCTGCCTTATTTTGTATCCTCTGGGCTTAACTCTGACCTCTACTTTTTAATGTTAGTTACCTTGAGGCTATATTAAACAATAGGTTTGGGTAGGTAAGCCATACTCAGAGACCTGGCTCCCTTTGTTTTACAGAAAGATTTTAATCAGTCTCTGAAAAAAAAGTTTCAAGGGATTCAAAAGTAGTTGGTCTTTGACTTATGAGATTCCAGATATATGGAGTCTCCATTTCCTTATATCTCTGATTTCAAACTAGCTAATTCTTGCCTGTACTAGACTTTTTATTGAATTCCTTTTCCAAGAGAACCCATATGCATATTCTGTTCTTTCTAACCACTTCCCTTAGAGCAGATAGTGTGTCAGGTAAAAGTTTTAGCAAAATTTTGCCATGATGTAAACAAATACCATGTTTCCAGCCTTCGCTGTCTGGTATCTCACTTTTGTCAAACAATGTATAATTGATTGGCATGAAGACTAATTTCCTTTAATAGAGACTCAAAACTACAGTGAGTTGAAGAATGATAAAGGTTATTTCCCTGTCAAGTAATAGTACTAGTTAAGCAGGGCACCTTCCTCTGGATGGCTATTCATGGACCCAGTTTCCTTTAGTCTTGTTTCACCTAAGGCTTTGTTATCACCTGTTTGATGAAAGCTGAGTCACAGCCATAACCGGGTCCCATGACCTGTTGGAAGGGGAATGAACAAGCCCACTGCAATATTATTTCCCTCCTATTCCATTGACCAAACCTTAGTCATATTATAAGGGTTTTCTATCATATGTGGGTGAATCAAAGGGGTAATGAACAAATGGAAAATTCTCACTCACTGTGCATTGCTTTTCCCTAAATTATAGACTAAACCTCTTTTCCTCGTGAGGATTTTCCAAATTGATTCCTGCAGCTGGCCCTCAGAGAGTGAGTTGGCTTTCTCCAAAGCTCCCTGGAATCTAGCTATAGACCTGTGTTTAAGGCAGTCAGTTCTCAGGATAGGGCTGGACCCAAGATTCTGCCTTATTTTATTGCTATAGTGTGAGTGCCCTGATCACAACAGGGGAGGGACTGGTGCTTTTCTAATCATAAGGCTTAGCGAACTTGAGTCCAAAATTGAGGTCTCTCTCCCATCCTGTCTTACTAAATCTCTTTGTACTGCCCTAGAATACAATGTGCGTTGATGGACATCCACACCGGTGATTGCTCCTGTCTCCTTGAGTCGTCCCCAACGTATACTGCTCCACCAGCTGGAGTAGATATGCTTCTTGGCTCTTTGTCCCCTGTGAGGCTCAGATGTAGACTTGGTCTCTAAAGCAAGTAAGGAAGGCCCAAGACCTTTTTATTTGAGCACTAGAGGAAAAGGTAATTCACAGAAGCTTGAGGAACAGAAGACACATGGGAGACTGATATTTGGGTTATATTAAATATCAAGTACAAGTAGATGGTTTTTTAAAGCTTAATGGGTAAAGGAATTTAAACCCTTTAAAATAACAAGACACTACATACAGTATTTAGAGAAAGTTTAAATCTCAAAACTGTGATGTATCACTACAGGTTGCTCTTTTTTAAAAAGCTGTAATCTCTTTCAAATAAGCATTATCAGTACTCCTTACAAACAGGCTTTTTGAAATCTGCTAAATTGGTTTTATAAGGTTCACTTTCTCCTGATGTGCTGAGTATCACAAGGCTTCTCCTTTTCGGCCCATGAATTATGAGGCCTTCTCTCCCCTGTTGGTGACAAGGCAATTCTCAGAATGGGTCTCAGATTGTCTCTACCTAAAGGAAAGCCAGTCATCTTGATGCATGAAGAACTGGGATGACTGTTCATCCAGTTACTGGCTAGTGCTTTCCCTCTTCCCTGCTGTGCAGTTCTTAGTAAACAACAAGTTTTATTATAAATTCGAAGTCTATTTTCTTAATGTCTGCCAAATTAGTGATTACTAATTATGCCCTTTTGCAAAGCTTTCTTGCCAGTGCAGATATCAGACACCCGTAATCTCCTTAGCATTGAGTTCTATGAGCCACCGGAGTTGCTTATTCTAGGCCATCTGCATGAATTCAGTTCTGGGAATTTTGTAAATGAAAGGAGACTAACATTAGCTTAGAAGGTAGGATACAAATATGTAATTCGCAAAGCGGTTACAAAATTTTGTCGTAGAGAATGAATGAGACAGAAATCACATTAGAAGTGTAGAGAATCAGACTAAAATGAGGAGAAATGAAACAGAAGGGAAAGATATATTCATGTTATTCTCGTCTATTAATTTTTACCCTGTGCCATTTTATAAAAGATTTTGAGCCAAAAGTGAATTTTTGGCAAAGAAATTTAACTTATAAGCTTTAGTTTAACTAAGGATAATTAATGAATTGTATTAATAGCTATAAACCCTGTAACAGTGGTTCACTACAGTGCTTTTTATTTTGTTTTCATCAATAGCCATAGACTTCTACCACATTAGAAATTCTAGGAAACTAGTGAATTGGTTAGCACATGCTTTCAAATTAAGATTTTTATATCTAAGTTCTAATAAGCAATTAGATATTATTAAGATTTAAAAATAGGGGCACCCGAGTGGCTCAGTCAGGTTAAGCGTCCAACTCTTGATTTCAGCTCAGGTCATGATCTCACAGTTTGTGAGTGCAAGCCTTGCACTGGCCTCTGTGCTGTCGGTGCAGAGCCTGCTGGGATTTTCTCTCTCTTACTCTCTCTCTCTGCCCCTCCCCTATTTGCACACATACAAGCACTCTCAAAATAAATAAACCTTAAAAAATGTTTAAAAATATAAGAAGCAGCCCATTATTATTATTATCTCTAAATTTGCATTGTTTAAAAGACTAATACTAGTAAGGAAGCAAGAATATCCCCCTTTGATATCTCTGATTTACAGTAATATACTGTAAGCTTTATGAGAACAGGAAACTTCCTGTCCCCCGAGTCTAGTGCTCTGGCACAAGACAGACAGTGAGTCCTTGTGGATTTGGTAAATACAGAATGTCTTAAAATATCAGGTCTTATATATTCAGAACTTTTGCCATCACTTCAGTCTATGCCCAGATCTTTCTAATCAAGCAGCAGAAAGACCAAGCTCTTTCCTTTGTGGTTTAGAAATATAAAATATCTGTTTGCATATTACTCAGATTTCATCTGTCATGATCACAAGGACCAGATGGCTACCTCCGCTATAACACTTGCATCCCAAGGAGGACAGCATGACAGAATGTGAAACTGGCAACATTCAATGTGAGTTCTTCATAATTCTGCAGTAAAGTCTTCCATTTACTTTCTATTCTGTGGAACATGCGTGCTCTAAATATGGCCCATAAGATGAACATTATATAATCAAGAGACTTTTGAGGCAGAGAAAACTCACTAAGGTTCTCAGTGCTGTTTTAAGATATTCCCAGAGGGCAATCAGGGCTGACCCACAAGTATCCATTTCTGTATCCTAGAGCAGGCCTGACAAGAAAGGAAGCTTTAGATCCTCCCTTAGTTAAAGATTAGGATACAGAGGTAGGCTGTATTTTCCCCACTTGACAACCAGTATGTATATACGGAGCTTCAGAGAGAAGTAAGTGAAATGAAGCTAGGGGGTTCCAGTCATCCACCCTAGCTCACTCAGTTACAGTGTATCTCATCCATTTTGGAAGAAGCAGTTCAATCCCTGTTTCAGGTTAGTTCAGAATCCCTACCTTCTTGCAAAGGATTATATCCTATTTTAGATCGATTTCAAGACTGGAGACAGAATATGACCAGTATTTTACCGTTTCTGTCTACAATTGTGATGAAAGCCATGGACAGGCCCTGTTTAGTTTCTTAATGTTTGTGTGTAGGCTTTGAAGAGCCCTCAGGTCTTCAGATAGTTTGTGTCTCTCTATCTGTCTCTCTCTATCCTGTGGCTGTCTACTTTCAGCTCCTTGTTTTTTGTTTGCTGTTGTTTTGTTTTCAGTGATGTTGGAAACCACTGTGATTTGCAGGTAAAATTTCAAAGCGGTTTTATATTTGCTCAGAGTAAGTCACTTAGCAATTTGGGATACTGGCTACTTTGAACCAAATATATATTTGAGGTTCCTTTGGAGAGTAAGTATGTTTGTATTTAAGGAAGTGGGGGAGGGGAAGCATTTATGTTTGCAAAAATAACTGGTACAGATTTTTAACAAATAGCTCTTATCTTCTGTCAGAGTGATAGACAGCGGTCAACTTACAAAACAACAGCAAATGAAAGAAAAAAGCTGTAAAATAAGCAATGAAGGGTACAGGAAATGCAGGACGGAGCATGGAGCATTTATTGACAGTAAAAGCAAATTGAATGCAACAGTATAGCCTATTTCTTTGGCCCCTGTAGTGTAATTGAATTCCAGCACAAGTACATCAAGAACTGTCTATTTTAGTCAGCTTAACTTTTTGTTCTTTATTCTATTTTGTTTTCCAGTTATTGTGTCTGTTAAACTATCCAAGCATTTCAGGTGGATAGTTAGATAGATTTACTGTATAATGTATACATATTTTATATCAGTGAAAATTAAGATAAAAATTGAGTAATATGCAAACGTGTATGTGTATGTAAATATATACACATGTGTATATGTGTGTATGTGTGTGTTTGTATGTGTGTGTATCTCATTTTGTCCTTTCTTTGTTACCTAGATAATTTATAGGTCTTCTGCAAAATAAATATCTCTCCTCCCCTCGGATTTAGCTCTGGATAATTTAAAATAGCACCGTGCAATTGACCAGCAGTGACAATAGACAAAGGATAAAGGTCCTTTGATAAAATAGCCCACTATCTATCCTCGGTTAATCCCACCTTAAATTAGTACAGCCATCACCTACCTGTCTTCAGAGTGAACAAAACCAATATGACTTCATTTATTCATTATTAAGAAAATACATTGAGTTCCTGCTATGTCCCAGACACGTATCAGTAACCTTTCTATATTGCTTTAAACTTTCTAAAGCAATTTTCCCTACATGTGACGCTAGAAAAGCATCATAAAATCCTTGTGATATAGATATTATTGTTATTCTTAATCTGTCTTTAGAAGTGAGGAAATTGAATCTCAGAGGTATTTAGGAACTGGCCCAGATCATGGCATTTGAATGGCAGATCCAAGACTCAGTCCATAGTCGCTAATGAAAGAGCCTATGGCACTTTCACAGTACAAAGTGGACGGTCCAAGATTCAAACTAAAAATAAATGAATAAATTATGAGGAAAACCAGATGCCTTCTTTGAGCATAGTGATGTTCTAAGGATGGTAACTTTCTGGCATGCTTCTCTTGCAGTTAACCTGGTAATTATAAAGATTTGCTTTGGGGTACTCAAAGTGGTATATTAGGGAAATTGTTTAAAAATTTAATATAATCGGTTTAGAAATTAAAAGGGAGAAGTAGGGTGCAGGTAGTAAGCCCCAGGAAATTATATAATATCAACCAGTATTTAATTAGCTTGTAAAATATGTGTTACTGTAAAACAGTGATTATCTATAAAATGCTTGAATTGGACTTACCGTAAAAGTTACTCAAAATGAGAAAAATTGATCTTTTCCTTCTGCAACTTTCATGAGCAACGTCTGTTGCCAAGAAATAAGGAGCAGGTAAATAGCTTAAAGCTTGTCTGAAAGGGATCACTTTGTTGAAGGAAAATGCAGAGACAAGTTTTTCTTCTGCGGGAAATACATGCTAGTAGAAAATAAATAAACAAATGTTAAAAAGTAGCGTCATGTAAGGGAGCGATAAGTGCTAATAAAGAACAAACAGACGAACAGGGGGATAGAATGATAACTGGGTGCTATTTTGGATACAGTGGTGAGGAAATGCCTCTGAGGAAGGGAATGTTCAATAATGACCACAAGAAAATAAAAAAACAAAGCACTAAAAATATATGGGGGAAGTACATTCTGAGCTGAAGGAAGAGCAAGTACAAAGGGCTTGGAGTGGGGAAGTCCTTGGCCCCCCCACCCCCCAAAATAAGAAGGCCAGTGTGGTGGGAGCAGAGTGAGCAAGGGGAAGTAGATAGAAGTTGAAGAAATATGTTGTAGGCTGATCGTGGAGAGCTTTTTAATCCATGGAGTGGAATTTCATTTTATTATACATGTATATTATAAGTGTATGTGTCAAGGTTCTCCAGAGAAGCAGAACCAATAGCAGATAAGTATAGATATAGATATGGGTACAGATATATGGTATACATATTTATATACACTAGTATCTCCTTTCCCATGGTTTTACTTTCTGAGGTTTCAGGTACCCATGGCCAGCTAGTCTACAAGCAGATGATCCTTCTCCTGACATATTGTCAAGTCAGTAGCAGTTTAATGTCATTCTCTTCACTTCGTATCACCATATAGGCATTTTATCATCCCACTTCATAGCAAGAATATGGATGAGTAGTACAATAAGATATTTTGGGAGACAGAGAAAAACTACACTCACATAATTTTTATTGCAGTAAATTGTTCTGTTTTATTATTAGTTGTTACTCTCTTACTGTGCATAAACTAAACTTTATTGTAGGCATCTGTGTATAGGAGAAAAGATAGCAAATATAAGGAGAGGGAGTAGAGTACTTGTGTGATATTTGCTCTTCTCTTTCATCTCTGGTAACTTAAATACTATGATATAAAGTTAACAGCACTTAAATACTATGATACTTCTTCTGTTACATAAGAGAATAAGAGGGGGCATAAAACAAAGATATTCGCTTAATGTATATGTCTATATGTATACACACACTAACATATTTATAATAAAATAAAGAGGGGAAATATTCATGAAAATTACAGTCCTCATTTCTATAGCTGATCACATGGTTGTAGCTGGTATTTATAACTACCTTCTTTTACTACCTATTCCATATTCCCTTTGCCTTCAAGTACCTCAGCTGATCATGGTTCTCTACCTGGTGGGGTAACCCAAATCTTCACTCCTAATGAGTTGGGACCATTAATAGTTCTGCCTGCATTGGGTTGTTGTAGTTTTCCATTGATGTTAATCACAGGGTATGTGATAGTAATTGATGCCCTAAGGAATCTCCTGTTTTCTAGACATACTCTTCCCTGCCTAGTCTGTTGTGGGATAATAGTCCAATTTCCCTTTGGTTGTCAGAATTAATCACCCCGGCCAATCCAGTAATTCTCTTCTTTGCCTATTGATTCATAGGCATGAGGAACCAAAGTGGCCAGGCTGTATTAACTCCCAGTTCAATTGAATTATTGTTGTGTTCCTTGACCTTTGTAATTAACACTTCTAGGCCATAGGTCTAGAAGAACATAGGTCACGGGAGCAAGAAGCAAACCTTTTGCTTTTGGGTCACTAGGGGTAATAGTGAGGAATGCCACTCTCATTTTTCACTCTTTGATTCCTGGACCCATGAATCCTAGCTATGGAAGAAACATCCCCATATATTGGATGATAATTCAGAGCATATAGAGCCTTCGAGAGAACCCTGCCCTAGCCTTGTAAGGTGCTGCCACCTGGCTGGCATTACAACTTAGTCTTCAAAAGGTCATTATACCTTTCTGTCAATCCAGCTGTTTCAGGAGAATGGGAACATGACAATGTTAGTGAGTTCCATAAGCATGGGCCCATTTTCATACTCGATTTTCTGTGAAACGAGTTTCTAGATCAAAGCAGTGCTGTGTGGGATGCCGTTTGACCAAATGTCTGGGCATCCCATGACCCAGTCAAACTGACACACAAAATGGACCATCATGATAAGGTAAGTAATAAGTCATTGTAGGTTTCTAAGTAGATCGTTACATGACTTGGTTGTATTTCAGTAGGATCAATATGGTAGTTGCGTAGAAAATGTTAGAGGGAAGTTAAGAATAAAACCAAGGATAGGTCAGCTAGGTGGTTCAGTCAGTTAAGCACCCAACTTCGGCTCAAGTCATGATCTCACGACTTGTGAGTTCAAGACCCAAATCGGGCTCTCTGCTCTCAGCACAGACCCTGCTTTGGATTTCCTGTCCCTTTCTCTCTCTGCTTCTCTCCCACTCATGTTCTCTCTCTTTCAAAAATAAATAAACATTAAAAAGAAGAAGAGGGAAACCAAGGAGATTATTGTAGGAAAGAGTTGATGGCTTAGACTAGATGGTGATGGAGAGATGAAGAGGATGTATAGTGAAGCTAGAGTCTGCCAGATGTGATGATGAGTTGTATGTAAGTCACGAGAGCGTGAGAGAAAGAAGGCAGTTCATTCCAATTTGGGGGAATTGTGGAACTAACTGGTGAGTGATGATGGCATTTACTAATATATGGACCACTATGGGGGGAAGAGATTTGGGAAGGAAAATAAAGAGTTTGGTGTTGGATATGTAATAATCAAGACTCCCATTGGAAATCAAATAGAGATATAGAATGGGCAGTTCACTTTCTGAATTTAGAGATCCAAAGAGATTCCCAGGCTGGGAAGGTAAATTTGGAAGTTTTCAGTATATATATGTTTTTTAAACCATAGAACTGTATAAAATTTTCTAGGAGAAACTAATTGTGGGAAAGAAAACAAGAATCTATAGACTGAACCTGTGGACACTCCAGTGTTTAAGATGAGAACCTGTGGACACTCCAGTATTTAAGATGAGAGAGGCACCTGGGTAGCTCAGTTGGTTAAGCAACTGATTTTGGCTCTGTTCATGATCTCACAGTTCATGGGTTCAAGCCCCATGTCGGGCTCTGTGCTGACAGCTCAGAGCCTGGAGCATGCTTCGAATTCTGTGTCTTCCTCTTTCTCTGCCCTTCCCCCACTCGTGCTCTGTCTCTCTGTCTCTCAAAAATAAATAAGCCTTTAAAATTGTTTTTTTAAAAAATGAGAAAGAGGAGGAGGGGTCGGCAGTGGAAGCTGAGAAGGAGCAACCAAGTAGGGGAAAGAAAAGCAGCCCTAGAAGCCAAGTGAACACTGTTGCAAGAGGGAACACACAACCAGATCAAATGCTGCTAAAAGTTTAAGTAAGATGACTGTGAGTAAACATTAGAAGAGGCTCTGTGACATTGTTGCTGACACTGACAGTAGCTGTGGACTGGTGGGCTTAAATATCTGATAGAAATGGTTCAAGAGAGACTGATGCTGATCCAGTGATCCAGTAGAGACGAGTAAAGAAGACAGGGGAAGGTGAATTGCAGGAATTTAGTCCTTTAGTGGGGTGTAAAGACAGGATATGGTGCCACAGTAAAGAAACTGGCTTTATATAAGAGCAGGGGAAATTCCCCCATATATATATATATATATATGAAGTAGAGATTTTCTTCTGATTGCTTCTATGTTTTCAGGTGCAATGGAAGTCAAGATCTCAGCTGAAATATCATTTCATTTGAGGAAAGTGAGAGACCAAAATGAGAAGGGATATATTACAAGGCTGACAGGCATTGCTGGGGACCACTTGAGGTTTGGCATCACAAATTTAGTAAGACTAGTTCAGGTGTCTTGACTGTGGACATTAGGGACAAGCTGTTTTAAAACAGGTTCAGAGTTTTGCCAGAAAGCACAAGACTGGAGTATATTCAAGGAAGTAATTACAACGATGAACCATAGATTCTAAGTTGGGTAAGTAAAAAAGTGACAGACTTTTTGTAAGTAGAGTCAAAGAGTTCATTGGAAGTAGAGTCACATAATTATTAAATTGTTATTTAATAATTAAATTATTATTAAAAATTAAATTATTAAATTGTTAAAATGGGGAGCCCAAAGGAAATAAGCTGTAAATATAAGAGATAGTATTCAAAGAATGAGATGTTTGAAGTTAAGATTTTGGAGATTGTGAAATTATGGGCAGTAACAAAGATAATATCACTAATGTGGGAGGCTGAGGTAGGATGAAGAGCAATCATTATAAGTGAGGACATCAAGGAACAGAAAGGTCAAAGTGTAGATGGATTATCTATGAGGATACCAGGGATTAGAATGATGACCAGATTCATGCAGGGGAGAATGACACTGAATCAGATGGTAAGATTGTCAATAAGAGGGAAAAGGGGTAACAAAGAGAATAGTAGATAATTGTGGTGTGAAGGGGTAGAAACAGATCTAATTAAATGTCATGTGCTTCAAAAGATATGGAATGTGTTAGGAAATAAGATGACCGGTGGTTTGGAAAGAGCCATGAGGAGCCAGGAACTACCTACTCCACCTTTAGGCCTAGTGTGAGCATCAGAAAAGGACCAGCCACCATTTGAGATGTCTCTGAAGAAGCCGGGTCTTCAGGGAACAACCAGGTCTCAGTAGTACTGTCCTAGAGCAACACAATGTAAGCTACATCTGTCATTTAAATTTTCTACTAGCCATTATTTTTTAAAAGTAAAAATTTGGAGCACCTAGGTAGCTCAGTCGTTTAAGCATCCTACTCTTGATTTCAGCTCAGGTCAGGATCTCATAGTTCGTGGGTTCAAGCCGTACACTGGGCTCTGCAATGATAGCACAGAGCCTGCTTGGGATTCTCTCTCCCTCTCTCTCTGCCCCTCCCCCTACAAAGTAAATAAATAAACTTTTAAAAAAAAACAGTAAAAAGAATTTGGTGCACATAATTATAATAATCTATTTTGTTTAACCCAATATAGTGAAAATATTATCATGAAAAACCATGGAAGCCAGAAGGAAGTGATACATTTTGGAAGTGCTGAAAGAACCACGATCACAAAATCCTATTCTCACCTACATAGCCTCAAGATACGTTAAATTCTTTTTTTTCTCATAAAAGTCTTTAAAATCTACCTCTCAGTTTGGATTAGCCACAGTCAAGTACTCAGTAGCAACATGTGGATAATGGCTACTGTATCAGACAGCTCAAAGCTAGAGCAAGAAAGTGAAAGAAATATGTTCACAGATGAGATTGAAAACATGAAATCTGATGATGACAGACTCTGAGTTCCAGAGGGCCGGTGGAATTGCGAGGGGTCAGGAGGGAGTGGGAACATGAGTCCATGAGAGAATGTCCTGAACGATTGTGGGAACAAGAGTCAGAATATAAAGGATGACCTTGACGACTTGGACTTTTGGAGGTGACCGAGGCAAGCAGGGACATAAGTACTAGAAGGACTTGTCTTCCTGGTCTCCTGTGGGGATGTGGATAATCAGTTCTCACTATAATCTCTTTCAGGGGGCTTGTCTCTTCGACAGTTTATAGTGACGAAAAGGGTGGGGCGTCCTGGGATAGCCGAGCCCTTGGATCCCTGTGGCTCCCCCTTCAGTCCTGCTGTGGGTGGGGTTCAGGCTTGGAGAGCCCCCAGAGCTGCCCCCCATTCCTGACCTAGCTTTGTCGTCAGCTATGAAGAGTAAAAACATGGGAGGTGACACGGGAGGTGGTAGGGAACGGAGCAGGAATTGTTTCTTTGAACAAAACAGTACTTTTCTTGAGAAAACCACACAGAATAGTGGAATCAATGCCTCTTAACTAAAGGACGCTGGCAGCACGGGAAAAAAAGGAAACTAAATCAAGAGAGCAGACAAAAGGAGCGGGGAGAAGGCACGAAAAGTGAAGAGGGTACAGCAGGAAGAAGAGAGGGTGGAGTAGGAAAGGAAGAGGGAAGTCAGAGGGGATGGAAGAAGGACTCCCTGTCCCCACCTTGTTGTCACAGACCCTAAAAAGACAGGCTGTCTGGGGACTGATGGCCCTTGGCCTGCAGCCCCATTCACAGTGACTGTCAATGCGCAAGTACTGAGCTCTCTGCAAGCACTCTGCCTTCCCCTGGGCAGTGCTCAGCTCTGTGCACCCTCCCCTAGACTGAATGACCTTTTCTCATGCTGACACGCCAGGCCCGTGGCCTCCCTTGCTTACCCCCCAGAATCACGCACATAAATGATATATATGTTTGAAATAAGTCCTTCCTCAGCAGCTGTTTTCCCACCTGTGTTCTTTCAAAGGAGTGGGACTGCATCACAGTCTCCAGCCAGCACTTAGCTAAGTGCTAAGCTAAGTTGTCTTCTAAATGATGAGTTGCCTGCCTTGTAACTTCACATCCACAACTAATAACAATAATGGTGACATCTCTGTCTCCAAACTATTTCTCAAAAGTTTAGGAGTGTGGAAGTGCCAGCGGCTATTCTCAAAGAGAAGGTGAGACCACTGTCTAGCATTAGTTCTCAAGCACATATGACTGAGAGGGTGAGTAGTAGATCAGCCATTTCTAGTAAAAAAACAAACAAACAAACAGACCAAAAAACCCTCCTCCAGGGCACACGTCCCACCCTCAGGTCCCCATGCTGTGAGAGAGGCATCAAAATCCTCAGGGGAAATTTCTCTGTGATTAAAAAGGGCTGCCTCATCCAGTTGCATCTTTGTGTGAAACATCATCTCAAAAAAAAGTCTGTGAGAGGATTTCACTAGTTAGTCTCATTTTAGAATAGCATTTGACACAGTTCAGAGGGAAACAATTGACACTTGCTAAATTAATTCAAATTGGTTTGACTGCAAACGGAAGCACATTTCCCCAAGAAGTCTGGCAACCCCATTTCAGGCAGAAAGGGATGTTACTCTATCCTGAGCTTCAGCCTCAGGCTTGTGTCCCATCTCCATCATCTCCCAACTCAGTCAGCATTCTCCTGCCCAGCACATCTGCACCCCACACCGGCAGGATGGACCCCATCCAGAGAGTGGGCTGCCCAGACAGGGGCTCAGTCACCCTGGCCTGTGACTGCCTTCCATTCAAGGAAGCACTTGCCCAGAGAAATGAAAATGCCTCAGCCTGCAGACTCCATTTTCCTTAGAGACATCATTATCTAGTTTTGAGTGGCCTCTTTCATTGCCCTCCCATTTTTCTCCTTGTGGCTCTAGATGAAGACTGCTTGAGTGCAATTCTAGTTTCCCCACTTACTGGCTGGGTGTTTGGACTCCCTGCACCTCCATTTCCCAGTTGTTAAATGGAAATAACATTCACACTCTCATCATATGGTTGCTGTAGTGGTTAAAACATGTAAAGCATATAAAAGACTGTTTCTCATTTAAAGTATGTACCCAGGGGGTACCTAGATGGCTCAGTTGGTTACTGCTCTGGTCATGATCTCACAGTTCTCAAGATCGAGCCCTGCATCAAGCCCCACATCAGGCTCTGCACTGACAGCACTGGGTCTGCTTGAGATTCTTCCTCTCTCTCTGCCTACTCTCTCTCAGAATTAATTAAATATACTTAAAAAAAAAGTACATCCCCAGGAAATATTAGCTATTGTTATGGAGAAGTATTTGTTATTTGCCAACTAGGAGCCTCCGTCTACTGGTCCATTCCTTGCAGCTGCTAGTTTTAAATCTAAGTTCATCTTTCAGCATAACGTCCTCTCTTAATCACCACACTCCACCGCCACACACACACACACAAACATTTCTCACTCCTATACCCACCACTATCGCCAACCCTTGGAGAATTTAAGTCAGAAAAAAAAAAAAAAAAAAACAAGCCCTCCACTGACACCAGGAAGTTAAATACCTAAAACCATTATCACTCCCTTCCAGTATTGAATCCATGAACAAGGTTGGTTCCTGTGGATTTCTTGCCTCAGGGTGAGTATCTGCCACTGGTGGTCTACAGGTTGGTAGTGTAGGGAGAGAATCATGTCCCTAAATTTGTCCAAGAGTCATTGTGCTTAGGATAACTTGGCCAGTCCTTGTTTCTCCGGGAGAGTTTAAAGCAAAGAGAGACCCACATAAAGGTCACTGACAAGCCTACATTCTAATCTAATGGTGGGCTTCTTCTGGGTCTTCAGCTGTATACATTCAGGATATGTTCCTTTAAACAAAGTGGCATGTCACCCAAATGGGACATGGTCTCTAAGTTAAAGCTGAGGTGAAAGCATACTTGCCCTCTTTCGGGGAAGGTTTCAGGTGAATACACTTGCTGCACAAAGGTGCAACAGAAACATAGCCTGCCTTTGTGGGAATATAGGCCTGGGCTGGTCATCAGTCTTCTTTTTTCTCCATGTCGGAACTTCTCTCCAGCACAGCAATAGGCAATGCTAGTTTCCTGTAGAGTCAGCCTGGTATATCTTTAATTGTCCTTAGGTCTGTTTTCTCCAGAGGCAAACATCTGCTCCAATCCAAGAACATTTCAAAAAGCCAAAGTAAATAAACAAAAGAAACCTTTTTCCATGGCTCACAAGTTGATTTCCCAAGTTTTTCCCAGCTATAAAAAGAGACTTCAACTGACAGGAAATACTTTCCTGACTGACACACTGTCTCTGGAGGGGAAATTTAATTTCTTGTCTCTTGCTACTTCAAGTAGGTTAGAGAATCATGCCACCTTCCTTTGAGGGCCTCCTAACAATGCTCTCTCTTGGATAATTAGGTGTTCAAGTCATGAACACCATGATATAATCTGACCCTGATGATCCTCTTAAGTAATCCAATTTATTGGGAAATCCCCATCTTTAACCTTAACTAGAAATGTTCTTTTAATTAGCTCAGAGAATAAGGCCAAGGTATGTTTAGAGATCTTTTTTCTCTCTTAAAAATGCTTGTGGTTCAAGAGACAAAATATTTTTCAATATGAGGTTGTTTCAAAAAAAAAAATCAACTTCAGGGTGCCTGGGAGCTCGGTCAGTTAAGTGTCCCACTCTTGATTTCAGCCCAGGTCATGACCTCACAGATCGTGGGATCAAGCTCCACGTAGGATCCACACTGACAGCATGCAGGCAGCTTGGGATTCTCCCTCTCTGCCCTCTCTCCCACTTGTGCACATGTGCGTGCATGCATGTGTGCTCTCTCTCTCTCTCTAAAAATAAATAAACTTTTTAAAAACAGATCCATTTAACTTAACATGTATTAGTTTCCTTTCACTGCTGTAACAAGTTACTACAGATTTAGTGGCATAAACAACACAAATTTATTCTATTACAGTTCAGGAGATCAGAAGTCTAAAATCCATCTCACATTGACAGAGCTGGTTCCTTCAGGAGGGTCCAAGGGAGAATTTGTTCCTTGCTTCTCCGAGCCTCCAGAGATTGGCTTGGCATCCTTGGTTCATAGTGACCTCACTCCAAACTCTGCTTGTGTTTCGCATCATCTATTTCCTCTTTTGACCTCCTTGCATCTGTCTTCTATTTATGTATCTTTGTGATTACATTTAGAGCCCACCCGAATAATCCAATATAATTTCCCTATCTCAAGATCTTTAATTATGTCTGTAAAGTCCTTTTTGCCATATAATACCCAGGTTCTGGGTATTAGGAAATAGATATTTCCAGGGGACTGTTTTTCAGCCTAATATACCTTGCTTTTATTCATTTTGAACAATGTGTACCAGTCTGCAGGACTTTTATTATTTTTTTTATTTTTTATTTTCTTTTACAAGTAGTTTATTGTCAAGTTGGTTTCCAAATAACACCCAGTGCTCATCCCCACAAGTGCCCTCCTCCATGCACATCACCCCCTTACCCCTCACCCCCACCCCCATCAGCCCTTAGTTTGTTCTCAGTATTCAAGAGTCTCTCATGGTTTGCCTCTCTCCCTCTCCCCCACTATTTCCCCCCTTCTTCTCCCCCATGGTCATCCGTTAAGTTCCTCCTAATCCTCCTATATGTGCAGACATATGGTATTTGTCCTTCTCTGCCTGGATTATTTCGCTCACCGTAACACCCTCAAGGTCCATTCATGTTGCTACACATTCTTTCTCATTGCCATATAGTATTCCATCATATAGATAAACCACATCTTTTTGATCCATTCGTCTGTTGATGGACACTTAGGCTCTTTCCATGTTTTGGCTATTGTTGAGAGTGCTGCTATGAACATTGGGGTACATGTGCTCCTATGCATCAGCACTCCTATATCCTTTGGGTAAATTCCTAACAGTGCTATTGCTGGGTCATAGGGGAGTTCTATTGTTAATTTTATGAGGAACCTCCACACTGTTTTCCAGAGGCGCTGCACCAGTTTGCATTCCCACCAACAGTGTAGGAGGGTGCCCGTTTCTCCACATCCTCGCCAGCATCTAGAGTCCTCTGATTTGCTCATTTTAGCCACTCTGACTGGTGTGAGGTGGTATCTCAGTGTGGTTTTCATTTGTGTTTCCCTGATGAGGAGGGATGCTGAGCATCGTTTCATGTGTCTGCTGGCCATCTGGATGTCCTCTTTGGAGAAGTGTCTGTTCATATCTTCTGCCCATTTCTTCATTGGGTTGTTTGTTTTTTGGGTGTGGGGTTTGGTGAGTTACTTATAGATTTTGGATACTAGCCCTTTATCTGATATGTCAATTGCAACTATCTTTCCCATTCTGTCAGTTGCCTATTAGTTTTATGGATTGTTTCCTTTGCTGTGCAGAAGCTTTTTATCTTGATGAGGTCCCAATAGTTTACTTTTGCTCTTGATTCCCTTGCTTTTGGGGATGTGTCAAGTAAAAAATTGCTGAGTTGTAGGTCACGGAGGTTGTTTCCTGCTTTCTCCTCTAGGGTGTTGATAGTTTCCTGTCTCACGTTCAGGTCCTTTATCCATTTTGAGTTTATTTTTGTGTATGGTGTGAGAAATTGATCTAGTTTCAATCTTCTGCATGTTGCTGTCTAGTTCTCCCAGCACCATCTGTTAAAGAGGCTGTCTTTTTTCTATTGGATATTCTTTCCTGCTTTATCAAAGATTAGTTGGATGTAGACTTTTGGGTCCAGTTCTGAGTTCTCAATTCTATTCCATTGGTCTATGTGTCTGTTTTTGTGCCAATACCATACTGTCTTGATGATGACAGCTTTCTGGTAGAGGCTAAAGTCTGGGATGGTGATACCTCCCGTGTTGGTTTTATTTTTCAGGATTACTTTGGCTATTCGGGGTCTTTTGTGGTTCCATACAAATTTTAGGATAGTTTGTTCTAGTTTTGAGAAGAATGCTGGTGCAATTTTGATTGGGATTGCATTGAATGTGTATATTGCTTTGGTAGTAATGATATTTTAACTATATTTATTCTTCCGATCCATGAGCATGGACTGTTTTCCCATTTTTTGTGTCTTCTTCAATGTCCTTCATAAGTTTTCATCATACAGATCTCTTGTATCCTTGGTTAGGTTTATTCCTAGGTATTTTATGGTTTTTTTGTGCAGTTGTGAATGGGATCAGTTTCTTGATTTCTCTTTCTGTTGCTTCATTATTGGTGTTTAAAAATGCAACCGATTTCTGTACGTTGATTCTGTACCCTGAAACTTTGCTGAATTATTGGATTAGTTCTAGTAGGCTTCTGGCGGAGTCTGTTGGGTTTTCTATGTAGAGTATCATGTCGTCTGCAAAAAGTGAAAGTTTGACTTCTTCTTTGCCAATTCTGATGCCTTTTATTTCCTTCTGTTGTCTGATGGCTGATGCTAGGACTTCCAGCACTATGTTAAACAACAGTGGTGAGAGTGGACATCCCTGTCGTGTTCCTGATCTCAGGGGGAAAGCTCTCAGTTTTTCCTCCTTGAGGATGATGTTAGCTGATGGCTTCTCATAAATGGCTTTTATGATGTTTAAGTAAGTTCCTTCTATCCCAACTTTCTCGAGTGTCTTTATTAAGAAGGGATGCTGTATTTTGTCGAATGCTTTTTCTGCATCTATCGACAGGATCATATGGTTTTTATCTTTTTTTGTTATTGATGTGATGTATCACATTGATTGATTTGCGAATATTGAACCAGTCCTGTAACCCAGGAATGAACCCCACTTGGTCCTGGTGGATAATTCTTTTTATGTGCTGTTGGATTCGATTTGCTAGTATCTTGACGATTTTTGCATTGCAGGGCTTTGTTTTAAAAAAAATTTTTAGTACTTTCTTTCTAGGAGAGAGAGAGAGAGAGAGAGAGACAGCGTGAGCAGGGGAGGGTCAGAGAGAGAGGGAGTCACAGACTCTGAAATTGGCTCCAGGCTCCGAGCTGGCAGTCAGCACAGAGCCCGACGCGGGCCTCGAACCCACGAACGGTGAGATCATGACCTAAGCGAAAGCCGGATGCTTAACCGACTAAGCCACCCAGGCGCCCCTGCAGGGCTTTGTTTAAACAATGTCTTGTTTAGCACGTTATAATATGGGTCAGTTGTTAAACCAAGTTTTCTGTCTGGCACCCTGTACAATTTTAATCGCTAATTTGAAATTCTGTCCCATAACTATGATTTTCCCAGTCACTCTCCTCTAGGACCACAAGACCTCCTAACAATATTCCATTCCCTTTCATGGCCCATAGTACCAATTCACAGAAAACTATTTATTCATCAGAACTCTTTCAGTTGCCAGTGTAACTCAGCTTATATTGGCTTAAAATATTAAAAATAATTATTAATAGGGGTGCTTGAAATGGCTCAGTCAGTTAAGTGTCTGACTCTTGATTTTGGCTCAGGTCATGATCTCACAGTTTTGTGAATTTGAGCCTCACATCATGTTCTGCACAGTGATCACCTGGAGCCTGCTTAGGACTCTTTCTCTCTTTCTCTCTCCCTCTCCCCTTTTCTTTGCCCCCCCCCCACTCATGCTCTATATCTCTCAAAATAAACTTAAAACATAAAATAATTATTAATAACAATTATTATTTATAATTTATTATTATTAATGACACACAAAACTGACAAGTGCAAGAGTATGGATGGGCTCAGGTGCAGAGAGAAGCAAGCACTTGGTTACATCCTCAGGAATTTCTTATTGGCTCCATCTCTGATTTGCTTTCTTCTGGGTTGGCTTTTTCTTAAGCAAAGGCTAATGCTTTCAAGTATTTGGGGGGTGGTGGATAAAAAGGCTACCAGAAGTGCTGGGGTTCCATTCTATCAATTTAGCAACCTAGCAGAAGACTCTGTATCTTTCCTAAAAGTTCCAGGAAAAGTCCCAGTGAGGAACTTGGCCCAGCTGTCATGAGCACATCCCTCACCCAGTTCCTGTCACTGATGGGTCATGGTGCTCTGATTGACCATGCCAGAATCATATGCTCTTCTTGAAGCCTAGGGTATGCCTATGAATCAGGCCACATAATAGAAAGGGATGGACTCCATTGCTCAAATAAACATGCAATTAACAGAGGAAGGGGAATGGATAATGGCCAAACAAAATTAACAAGCCCACACACCTGTGTGGTGGCACAAGTAGCACCTTTCACATGCAAACATCTAACAGTGTGTTCAGACAGTCTCTGAAGGTAAAATTACTATTGCTTTCTTAAGGCCAGATCCTTACTTCTGTCCTTGAGCCACAGTGTTAATTGGCTGTTTGTGGAGTCTCAGATAATACTGGAGTCAGAGGAGAAGTTATCTTTTCTCATGGCTAGGGCTGAGTCATGAAAGGACTATTTTCTTTTCTAAAATGCCCACATACTCTAGGATTACAAAACCACATCACTAAACTCTGAACCTATAGTCAGATCTGTTAACCCTGGGGAAATTTAAAAGAAAGTAAGTAATTCAATTGCCCAAAAGATTAAATGACAGCAACGAAAACATGATGTTCAAAGCACGACACTCACATTTATAGTAAGACACAGAATAAGAGTAACTGAACCAAAAGTTCTTAGTTTTGAAAATTCTCCTAACTAAATAGAAGTAAAAAGGACCAATACAGCTCTCAATTTCATGGCTTTGAAAGGCTTTTGAAGTTTACTTTCACAAACTAACCCTTGGATTCTTGAAGTCAGAATTTTTTTCTAGATAGGGTATTCTTTCTCCGTCCAAGAGTATATACATATTGTCAGTCTGATTTTAATTTCTTCTTATTAGGAAAAAGTGAGCTAGAGAAATAGGAAACAAAGATTACATAGATAATGGAATCTACAAAATCACAGTTTACACATTTTTCATATTGATATCAGTTATTTCTCTTACAAAATTATTATCTCCATGTTTCTCAGTTTCTTTGTTAAATCATTACAACAGGTTGTATAATCAGACAAGTATATGCTGAATCAAGAAACCAACCTGCAGGGGGTGCTGCTTATCTGATTTTCCTATTTTGAGTAACAACATTTTATTGCAATTTTTAGCGAGGCTCCACTTTCCCAGTGAAACTAACTGAGAAAAACAAAAGGGGTCATTTAGATTGAGACGTTGTGTAAACAGCTAAAAAGTTAACAAGAATAACTAAATCCACATTTTGAAATGAAAATGATATACATTATAATTAACCATGTAGGATGAACAATAAATAATAAACTCCGAGATTTTGATATTTCATTCCTCCTAGGAGCTGGTCAACTCCTAACACGTAATGTGTTAATACTTAAATAAATACTTAAATACTTACATAAAACACTTAAAAGTATTTTGCTCTTTTCTGATTAAATATATTCTCTTGTTTTTGAGTTTTTCTGATTCTTTCTAATTTTAGAAGTCTCCATTTTTTAGAAGTTTACAGTTATATGAAGTCAGAAATGCAATATCTTTATTCTTTATCATCTCAATTATTGTTAAAAGTTTTTTCCCTCAAAACCTTCTGTACAATTCCTTTAACTACCTGTCAGCCTCTGGGAGTGGTCCTTCTCTATCAAACATGTGGAATCCTAATAAAACAAGAGACCCATTATAGCCAGTTTTCTGCTCAGTGTTGTAGTTATAGATATCTTATCCAGGAAGCAAGGTAAGCTCTGACAGACATTGTAATCTTTTCTTGCATATGTTGAAAAGTATTGAAAGACATCCCATTTTAAATTCACAGGAGCACTTCCCAAATGTCTCTCTCTCTCTACTCTTCGTCTCTCTCCCTCCTTATAACTACTCAGGGTCCTCTCATATGCTCCACCTAAAACCCACTTGCACCCCTGCCTCTGTATCTTCTGAACCTCTGTAGTTGCTTCCCTCTCCCCAGCGTCTGTATTGTATGTGGAGATTTAGCCAGAGTAAGTTGTTACCCTTTTCTCCTACTGCTCAACTGTCTAATGCTACTGGCTGCAACACTAAACAGTAGGAAACTCAGCTAGCCAAGTTGAAGCAATCTAAACATGGCAGAGGATAGTAGATTCTTTGCAAAGGAAACTTTCTGAAGCCAGAGAAAGGTAAATAGGAGAAGGAGACAAGAAATATTGCATAGTACTGAAGCCTGTCCCTTCTGTTTCTACAAGTTTCCACACTCGTGGTTCAGCACTTTGGCTGTCAACGTCTTGTCCAAGCCCGTGTAACTCACATCAGATAAGATGGGGTTGGAAGGACTTTTACAGTTGTCTGCTTTTTATAAAGACAGAATAACTCCCAAACTCAATCTGAACAGAAAAGCCTCCCCTATTGCTCAGAAACCATGGATGCCAAGGGAATTTCAAGGAAAACCATTTATGTAAGCTTGCTGGACATAGAAATTCAAATGTTTACTGTTTAATCATTTACAGAGTAATAAATAAGACACAGACTTTGGAGCTAGTCTGGCTGTGTTCAAATAGTCTAGCTTTACAACTTTCTACTACAACTGCAGCAAGTTGCTTACCTCCTCTACCTATTTCTTCACCTGAACAATGGCAAGGATATCTACCTTACAGCATTGTGACCAATCAACATGTCACTAAAGGTGACACACCTAGAATAGTGTCTACCACACATAAAAGGCTCAATATATATCAATTAGTGCCATCTGTGTCCACTCTCATGCAGGTTACATGGACACATGGACTTTGGATATTAGGACAATGTCTGCTAAGGTACTTTTGGTTTATTATGGTGTAGAAAGATTTTTTTTTTTCTTTTAGTTTCTTTTTTTTAGAGACAGTTTGAGCAGGGAAGAGGGACGGGGGGTAGGTATGGAGAGAAAGAGAGAGAGAGAGAGAGAGAGAGAGAGAGAATATCTTAAGCAGGCTCCCTGCTCAGCACAGAGCTGAACACAGGGCTCGCTCCCGCAACCCTGGGATCATGACCTGAGCCAAAATCAAGAGTCAGACACTCAACCAACTGAGCCACTCAGCTGCCCCAGTGTAAAAAGATTTCTGTCGGCTATGATGCACATAATACTGTGCAGTTCTCGGTTCACAAAAAGTGTTTTTAGTTAGACTAGAAAATGACAGTAACTGTGTCAAGAGTCTCCTGTAAGTAAGTAAAAGATTGTTTCTCCTGAAATAAAAGCTAATGGACACAGATATTATGTCCAGGGTGAACATTTTAATCGAATTTACCATTTGATAGACATATAGTTGGCCAGTGGTCTGGTATTCACAAGTCTGAAACTGTCACAAGCTTAGTAATAGGTCTCACATCTATTACTAATTATGGGTAGGTCAATCCACTCATTGAAATTAGTTTTCTTATTTAATGTTTCTTCCAGTTCTGAAAGTATATGTGTTTGTGTTCTTTATCAAGGACTTTCATGTCTATTCCTATTATTCTGAGTTTTTATCATAAATAGGTGTTAAATTTTGTCAAATACTTTTTCTGCATTTATTAATATGATCATATAACTTTGTTACTGTTTTCTTTTAATATGGTAAAGTTTACTTAATGGTTATGGATATGGTCTATATTGGTATATGTTCCATAGGTATTTTAAAGACTGTATATTCGGTTGCTGTTGGGTCGACTGCTCTACAAATGTTGATTAGCTAACCAACCAAATTGTTGGTTGGGGTTTGGTGCTTTTATACTGTTGCTGATATCAGCTTAATTGTTCTATCAGTTGTTGGGAAAGGAGTGTTGAAGTCTCCAACTATAATTCTGGATTTGTCTAGTTTTTCTTTCAGTTCTATTAGTTTTTACTTCATGTATTTTGAAGGTCTGTTGTGTGGTAGATACTCATTCAGGATTGCTATGTCTTTTTGATGGACTGATGCTTTTATCATTATGTAATATCTTTCTCTGTCTCTGACAATTTTGTTTTCTCTTAAGTCTACTTACCTGATATTAATATAGCTACTCCTGTTTTCTTTTGATTAATGTTTACATGAAATTACCTATTCCATCTTTTTCCTTTCAACTTGTCTCTATTGTTATGTTTGGTGAGTTTCTTATAGACAGCATATAGGTAGGTCAGGGTTTTTTTGTTGTTGTTTTGTTTTGTTTGGTGATTCTTTTTTTTTATATTTGTTGTTTAATTTTGAGAGAGAGAAAGAGCATGAGCAGGGGACGGGTGGGAGGGGGGAGGGGGGACACAGAAGCAGAAGCAGGTTCCAGGCCTTGAACTGCCAGCACAGAGCTGGACATGGGGCTTGAACCCACAAACCACGAGATCATGACCTGAACCAAAGTTAGACGCTTAACCGACTGAGCCACCCAAGCACCCCTATGTGGGTCAGATTTTTAATGCACTTTCCAATCTTTATCTTTTAATTGGTGTATTTACCAATTTACATTTACATTTAATTACTGGTGCGTTAGACTTTAAGTCTGACATTTTGTTTTCTGTTCTCTGTTTTACGCTTCTCTGTTTTCTTTTTCCTGCCTGTGGGTTACTTGAACATATCTTAGTATTCTATTTTGATTTATCTATAGTGGTTTTGAATGTATTTTTAAAAGCTTTTTACTGATTTAGGTGGTATGGAATACATACATAACTTGTTACTATTTTCTGGTGTGAATATTTTACCCATTTTACAAGTTTAAGAGAAATATAAAAACTTTATCTTTCTTTACGACCTTTAATCTCTCCCATTTGTAACAATTGGGTTAAATATTCCTCCTACATATGTTAAAAGCTATATCTAGCCCTGTTATAATTTTTGCTTCCCCTCTTAAACGTAATTTAGGAGAAGAGAAAGAAAATATTCTGTATTTACAACATACTCTTTCCATCATTCCTTCTCCTTTTCAGATGTTGCAAATGTTCTTCTTTCATTATTTCCTTTCTGTTTTGAGAACTCTTTTAGCCATATTTTAAGGTAAATCTGGTGAGAAACCTGTTTAGGCTTTTTTCATCTAAGAATGCCTTGATTTCCTCTTTATTTGTGAAGGATGCTTAGCTTAATGTAGTTTTTTTATATCGACTGGCCTTTTCTTTCAGCATTTCAGAAATGTTGTTTCACTTACTTCTAGCTTCCATGGTTTCTCAAGACAAATCTATTTTTATTCAAATTGTATTCCTTATAGTTAAAATGTCATTTCCATCTCACTTTTAAGCCATTATTTGTTCAAGTGTTTTTTCAATTTTGCCCTCTTTCTCTGCTCTTTATGGAACTCTGATGGCAAGATTGTTGAATATTTTGTAAAAGAATACACAGTTTCCTGAAGGTCTTTTCACCTTTTTTCAATCTGTTTCTCTTTATTGTTCACATGGGTAACTCCTTTTTTTTTTTTTTTTTTTATAAGTTTCTATTCTAATTCCAGCTAGGTAATGTACAGTATTATATAAATTTCAGGTATACAATATAGGGATTAAACAATTCCATACATCATCCATGTTCATCATGACAAGTGCACTTTAACCCCCATCACCTATTTTGCCCATTCCCCCATCCATATCCCCTTGGTAAACATCAGTTTGTTCTCTGTTTTTTGATTTGCCCATTTGTTTTGTTTCTTAAATTACACATAGAATGAAATCACACGGTATTTGTCTTTCTCTGAATGACTTATTTTGCTTAGCATTATACTCTCTGGCTCCATCCATATTTTGCAAGTGGCAAGATTTCATTCTTTTTTGCGGAAGAATAAATTTTATTATATATATAATAAATAAATACACACACAGAGATTCACACATACACTTTTTATCCACTCATCAATTGTTGGACACTTGAGCTGCTTCCATATCTTAGCTAATTGTAAATAATGCTGCTATAAACATAAGGTGGATGTATCCCTTTGAATTGCTGTTTTTGTGTGCTTTGGGGAAATACCCGGTAACGCGGTTGCTGGATCATAGTGTTGTTCTGTTTTTAACTTTTCGAATAACTTCCATACTGTTTTATTGAGTGGCTGCACCAGTTTGCATTCTCACCAACAGTGCAAGAGGGTTCCTTTTCCTCCAAATCCTCATCAACACCTGTTGTTTCTTATGTTGTCGATTTTAGCCATTGTGACAAAGGCGAGGTGATATCTCCTTGTAGCTCTGGTTTGCATTTCCCTGATGATAAGTGATGATGAGTATCTTTTTATATGCTTGTTGGTCATATGTATGTTGTCTTTGGAAAAATATCTGTTCATATCTTCTGTACGTTTTTAATTGGATTATTTGTTTTTTGGGGACAGAGTTTTAGAAGTCCTTGATATATTTTGGATACCTTGGATATGTCATTTGCAGATATCTTCTCCCATTCCATAGGTTGCTGTTTAATTTTATTGATTGTGTTCTTAGCTGTGCAGAAGCTTTTTATGTTAATGTAGTCCCAATAGTTTATCATTCAGATATAATAGTTTATTTTTGCTTTTGTTTCCCTTCCTTTTGCTTTTGATAGGTCTCGGGGACCTATTTAGAAAAGAGTTGCTGGGACGCTTAGATGGCTGAATCAGTTGAGAGTGCGACTTCAGCTCAGGTCATGATCTCACGGTCCATGGGTTTGAGCCCTGTGTTGGGCTCTGGGCTGACAGCTCAGAGCCTGGAGCCTGCTTCAGATTCTGTGTCTCCCTCTCTCTCTGCGCCTCCCCCCCTCATGCTCTGTCTCTTTCCATCTTTCAAAAATTAATAAATATTTTTAAAAATTAATAAAAAAGAAAAGAGTTTCTATGGCCAATGTCAGATAATTTACTGCCTGGGCTCTCTTCTAGGATTTTAAATGATTTCAGGTCTCAAATTTAGGTCTTTCATTCATTTTTTATTTGTTTTTGTGAATGGTGTAAGAAAGTGGTTCAGTTTCTTTCTTTGCATGATGCTATCCAGTTTTTCCAACACCATTTGTTGAAGAGACTGTCTTTTCCCATTGTATATTCTTTCCTGCTTTGTCAAAGATTACTTGACCATATAATTATGGGTCCATTTATGGGTTTTCTATTCTGTTCCATTGATCTATGTGTCTATTTTTGTACCAGTACCACACTGTTTTGAGTAGCACAGTGTTGTAATATAATTGAAGTCTGGAATGGTGATGCCACCAGTTTTGCATCCTTTTTCAAGATTCCTTTGGCTAGTCAGGGTCTTTTGTGGTTCCATAAAAATTTTAGGATTGTTTGTTCTATTTCTGTGAAGAATTTTGTTCTACTTGTGTTGGTATTTTGATAGTGATTGCATTAAATGTGTATATTGCTTTGGGTAGTATAGACATTTTAACACTATTTATTCTTCCAATCCATGAGTACGGAATATCTTTCCATTTCTTTATGTCATCTTGAATTTCTTTCATCAGTGTTTCATAGTTTTCAGAGTACAGGTCTTTCACTTCTTTGGTTAGGTTATTCCTTGGTATCTTATTATTTTTGATGAGTTGTAAATAGGACTGTTTTTTTAATTTCTCTTTCTGCTGCTTCATTATTGGTGTATTAGAAATGTAACAGATTATTTTTCTGAAATTCATCAGATTTCTGTAGGTTGATTTTGTATCCTGTCTTTACTGAATTTATCAGCTCTGGCAGATTTTTGGTGGAGTCTTTTGGGTTTTCTCTATATAGCATCATGTAATCTGCAAATTATGGAAGTTTTACTTCCTCCATACTCATTTGGATTTCTTTTATCTCTTTGTGCTGTCAGAATCTTGTGGTTGGAACTTCCAGTACTATGTTCAATAAAAGTGTTGATAGTGGACATTCTTGTCTTGTTCCTGATCTTAGGGGAAAAGCTCTCAGTTTTTCCCCATTAAGGATGATGTTAGCTGGGAGTTTTTCATATATGGCCTTTGTTTGCTGACTTACATTCCCTCTAAATCTGCTTTGTTGAGGGTTTTTGTCATGAAGGGGTGTTGTACTTTGTCATGCTTTTTCTGCATCTATTGGAATGATCATGCAGTCCTTATCCCTTCCCTTACTGATGATGCCCATGTTGGTTGATTTGCAAATATTAAGCCACTCTTGCCACCCAGGAATAAATTACACTTGATGATGATGAATGATTTTTTTAAATGTATTACTGTATTACTGGATTCAATTTGCTAGTATTTTGTTGAGGATTTTTGCATGTATGTTCATCAGAGATATTGTCCTCTAGTTCTCCTTTTTTGTGGTGCCTTTGGTATCAGGGTAATTCTGGCCTCATAAGATGAATTTGGAAGTTTTCATTCCTCCACTGTTTTTTGAAATAGTTTGAAAATAATAGGTATTAACTCTTCTTTAAATGTTTGGTAGAATTTGCCTGTGATGTCGTCTGGTCTGCACTTTTGTTTTTTGGAAGTTTTTTGATTACTGAATCCATTTCTTTGCTGGTATTTGTATATTCAGATTTTGTATTTCTTCATGATTCAGTTTCAGTAGGTTGTATGTTTCTAGGAATTTATCCATTTCTTCTAGGTTGTCCGCTTCATTGGCATATACTTCTTTCATAATATTCTTCTAAAATTGTTAGTATTTCTGTGATGTTGGTTGTTATTTCTCTTCTCTCTTTTGTGATTTTAATTGAGTCCTTTCCTTCTTTTTCTTGATAAACCTGGCTAGAGGTTTAGCAATTTTATTGTGTTTTCAAAGAACCAGCTCTGGGTTTCAATGACCTGTTCCTTTTTTTTTTTTTTTTTTTTCTTAGTTTCTATATCATTTATTTTAGCTCTAATCTTTATTATTCCTTTTCTTCTCCTGGGTTTAGGTTTTGTTTGTTGTTCTGGTTCTAGCTTCTTTAAGTGTAAGGTTAGGTAGTTTTGAGATTTTTCTTGCCTTTTGAGGTAGCCTTGTATTGCTATAAACTTCTCTCTTAGAACTGCTTTTGCTGCATCCGAAAGGTTTTGACACAATTATGTTTTCACTTTCATTTATTTCCATGTAGGTTTTTTTCCTTTTATTTCCTGGTTTTCCATTGTTCAGTAGCATGCTTTTTAACCTCCATGTATTTGTGGTATTTCCAGATTGTTTTGTTTTGTTTTGTTTTGTTTTTTGATGGTTGACTTCTAGTTTCATAGCATTGTGATCAGAAAAGATACATGACATGACTTAGATCTTTTTTATTTTGTTGAGGCTTGTCTTGTGGCCTAACATGTGATCTATTCTAGAGAATATTCCATGTGCACTTGATAAGAATGTGTGTTCTGCTGTTTTAGGATGGAATGGTCTATTTTAGTACCAGAATCCATTGAGTCCAGTGTGTCGTTCAAAGCCATTATTTCTGTTTAGATGCTCTTTCCATTTATGTAAGTGGATGTTACAATTCTCTCCTGTTATTGTATTATTATCAATTAGTTCCTTTATGTTTGTTATTAACTGTTTTATGTACTTGGGTGCTATGTTGGTTACATAAATATTTACAACTGTAATATCTTCTTTTTGAATTGTTCCCTTTATTATTACACAGTATCCTTCTTTGTCTTTCGTTACAGTCTTTGTTTTAAAGTCTATTTTGTCCAATATAAGTATTGCTGCACTGGCTCTATTTTGATATCCATTTGTATGATAAATATTTCTCCATCCCCTCACATTGAATCTGCAGGTGTCTTTAGGTCTAAAATGAGTCTCTTTGAGCAGCATATGGATAAGTCTTGGTGGTTTTTTTTTTATTTTTATCCATTCTGTCACCCTGTGTCTTTTGGTTGGAGGATTTAGTCCATTTACATTCAAAGTAACTATTGATAGGTATGTGTTTATTGCATTTTATTACCTGATTTTGGTTGTTTCTAAAGACTTTCTCTGATCCTTTCTTGTCTTTCTCTCATAGCTTCTTGGATTTCTTTATTCTTTGCATATTTATTAGGAGTTCTTGATTTGTGTTTACCATTAGGTTTGTATATAATATCTTCTGCATATAACAGTCTGTATTAACTTGATGGTCATTTAAGTTTGAACCCATTCTTCACTGCTCTCCTCACTATATTTTACATCCATTTATTTTGTGAGTATCTTGATTGGAATTTTACAAAAATGTTCATTTTCACTGCTTTTGTGTTTCCTACCTTCATACTGTCACTTCTGGTCTTTCCTTTCCACCAGAAGAGTCCCCTTTAAGATTTGTTTCAGGGCTAGTTTAAGGGTCATGAGCTCCTTTAGTTTTTTTGTTTGTCTGGAAACTCTATCTCTCCTTCTATTCTGAATGATAGCTTGTTGGATAGAGTATTCTTGCCTCCAGATGCAGATTTTTCCCATTCAGCACCTTGAATATATCATACCACTCCCTTTAGCTTGGAAAGTTTCTGCTGAAAATATCCCCTGATAGCCTTACAGAGTTTCCCTTGTATGTAACTGCTTTCTTCTGTCTTGCTGCTTAAAAATTTTTTCTTTATCTCTATATTTTGCCATTTTAATTATAATATGTATTTATGTGGATCTGCCTTTGTTACCTTTCTTGGGGATTTTCTGTCCCTTCTGGATCTGGATATCTGTTTAGTTCCCCAAGTTAGGGAAGTTTTCAGCTATTATCTCTTCATACAAATTTTCTACCCCCTTTTTTCCTATTCTTCTGGGACTCCTATAATATAAATATTATTTTTAAGTTTATATTAAGTATATATTTTGAGAGAGAGAGAGAGAGAGAGAGAGAGCGAGCATGAATAGGGGAGGGCCAGATAGAGGGGGAGAGAGAATCCCAAACAGGCTCCATGCTGACAGTGTAGAGCCCAATGTAGGGCTCAATCTCATGACCTATGAGATCATAACCTGAGCCTAAACCAAGAGTCAAACACTTAACCAATTGAGCCACCCAGGCGTCCTGCAAATATTGCACTCTTCATCTCTGATTGGTTCTTTTTTATCACTGTGTTAAGGGTCTCACTGACATCTTCCACTCTTAAGTTCAGTGGGTAGCCTTATGACCATTGCTTTATATATTCCATCAGGAGAATTGCTTATATCTGTTTTGCTTAAATATCTGGCCATGGCCTTATCCTGTTCTTTCATTTAGTACAGATTTCTTTGTCTTCTTTTATCTAAGTCTCTGTGCCTGTTGATCTGTGTCAGGAAAGTAAGCTACATCTCTTGTTCTTGAGGGTAATGGTCTTATGAAGAAGTGGTCCTGTAGTGTTCTCTGTTCCCAAGGGACTGGGTTCTCTAGGTCTGCCTCCAGTGCATGCTACATGTGCTCTACTATTTTGTCCAGCTGCTCTATTCTTCAAGCCACTCATCTGCAAAGCCTCTTTTTTTTTTTTTTTTTTTTCCTGCTGTGGGCAGTGTTTGGTCCCTGGTCTGAATGTGACATGTTTTAAGTAGGTGACCTCTAGTCTGCTTTGAAATGAGCCACCACTGTCGCTGAAACTGAAGCTTTGCAAAATTCCCAGATCAGGAGACGCAGTGATAGCAGGGATGTGGGCTGGTCTTCTGAGGGAGGGGGTCCACTGTACTGGGACCAAGGCAAGTGGGACTTAGAAGTGTAGTTCCCCTGGAGCATAGGGGCTTTGGTGTTAGGTAGTGAGTGTCAGTGCTCTGCTGCTTCCTGCAGGGGGCACTGTGCTTATCATCAGGGGCAGGGGAAGGAAATGGCATCTACCAGTTCCCTTGTTTATGAAGGCGGCTGTCCATGAATGCTGCCTCCCTGGGATATACTCTGAGATGAGCAATAAACCTCTGTACTGTGTGCCCCAGGCACTCTTTAGATCACTGTTCCCACTATATGTCCTTAGGTTGTTTGCCCTGCCTTCTCTCCAGGAGCAGTCCTAATGCTTCTGGGTTCTCCCCCAGCCAAGCCCACTGACCTTTAGAACTCTAGGCTTAGAGCCTACTAGGTGCAAGAACTCAGGAAATTCGACCTCTCCTGCTTTCTAAGTTATGGGGATTTGTTTTCCCTGTGCACTCTCCTGTATGCTAATCTGTCTCTCACCATTCTCCAAGACTGTAGCTCACTCCTCATGGCAGTAGCCACAATCTGTTTCTCTCCCAAACCACATCTCTGTCCATCCTACCTTCTTTGATATGGCCTCTTTACCTTTAGTTGTAGAATCTGCCAGTCTTCAAGTCAATTTCTAGAGTATTTAGGGTGATTTGATTGTTATCTAGTTGTATTCAGGGGATAAGGCGAACCCAGGGTCCTCCCACTCTGCCACCATCTTCCCCTCGTCCCAGATTGGGTAATCTCTATTGTCTGTCTTCAAGTTCACTGTTTCTTTCTTCTATCCCCTCTATTCTGCTGCTGAGCTTACCTACTGTTTTTTGCTGTTATTATTGTGTTTTTCAGTTCTGAACTTTCCATTTCTCTTTTTTAATATCTCCTATTTCTTCACTAATATTTTGTACTTCTTATTTGTTTCAAGCACAATTGTGATGTTAGTTGAATCATTTTAATGATGAATCCTTTAAGATCTTTATTGGATAATTCTAATGTTTTTGTCATCTTCGTATTGGCTGTTCACTGTTTTTGTTTGTTTGTTTAATTTGAGATCTTCTTGGTTCTTGGTTAAAACCAAGACATTTTGTAATGAGGTCTTGGGTTTTATTAAACTCTTCTGTTTTAGGGGCACCTGAGTGGCTTAGTAGTTGAGTGTCCAACTTTGGCTCAGGGCATGATCTTGAGGTCTGTGAGTTTGAGCCCCACGTGGGTCTCTCTGCTGTCAGCATGGAACCCGCTTTGGATCCTCTGTTCCCTTCTCTCTATCTGTCCCTCCCTGTCTTGTGCACTCTCTCTCTCTATCGAAAATAGACATGAAAAAAATCTTATGTTTTAGCTTGTTTCTTCTAGCAAGGGAAAGCAGAAGTGGGAAGTGTACTGCCTCATTACTGCCAGATAGTGTAGAATTTTAGGATCCCCCTTGACCTTCATTGACATCTGAGGGGAGGAGCTAGTCATTACCATCAGCTGGGAGTAGGAATTCCTGCTCCACACTCAACTACCTTCGGGGCTTCGTTACTGCTTTTCCTCATGGCATGATGATATTATGGGGATGGATTGGCCTCATTACTGCTGGGTGGAGATAAACGTCCTGACTTGTCCCAGCATATCTGGGTGGCTAAGGTGGTTAAGCATCTGGCTTCAACTTAGGTCATGATCCCATTGTTCGTGAGTTCAAGCCCCACCTTGGGCTCTGTGCTGACAGCTCAGAGCCTGGACCCTGCTTTGGATTCTGTCTCTCACTCTTTCTGCCCCTCATCCACTTGTGCTCTGTCTCTCTCAAAAATAAATAAACATTTTTAAAAAAGTTTTTAAAGTCCTGACTCATCTGTAGGCCTCCTCTGAAGCCCAGCAGAGAGGGGCAAAGGCACTATGTTACTGCTCATTACTTCTTAGTAGGTATGAAAATCTACATGGTCTTGAGTGATACTGCCCGGGAGGGATGAAAGTCCTAGCTCTGTGATCAGCTTTCTTTGGCACTAGCCCAGTAGAAGCATTCAGGAGAGGTTGGTGCCACTGCTATTACAGTCTGGGCATGATGGTGGACATCTAGGCTTCCCATTTTGGCTTTTGTTGGCATGTGTAGGATGGAGCTACAGCTTTATCTGTGGTGTTTCACTGCAGCAGAGCAATTATTGTCTAACAGTGTTTTTTTTTTTGTTTGTTTGTTTTTTTAATCTTGCTAGCTGCCCATTTCTTAGTTCTTTTTCTAGAGGACAGGATTGCTTTGTTTGCTTTCCATTCAGTGGCACTTCTGGGTTGCCAGCTTTCGCTCCAAGTCTGGGATCTAGGAAGCAAAAGGAAAAACCCAAGGAACATATCACCTCTTGTCCTGAGGTCTTTAGCCACCCTCTGTCCTTCTCTTCACCTTTCAGAGTCCTCTTATGCGGGTTTTTATATGTAATGCAGAGGTTTTAGTTGTACTTTGCTAAAAAGTAGGAAAAAGTACATTTATTCCATCTTCCCAGTGGTAGATTTTTTAAAATGAAACCGTAGTAAGTTGCTATAAACACTAGAGGTCTCTTCTAATCTACTTGTGTTTTGTTTTTGTTTTTGTTTTTGTTTTGTTTTTTTTTTTTAACCTAAAGACCGGCTAATTTACAGCATTCTCAAACATGGTTGAGGGATTAAGTTGTTGTAATTAATTTTCAGTTCCTAAATATACAAGTTTTCTTAAATTTCATCTTGGAAATTTTATTCAGTTTTATTTAACTATTTTCTTAAGATTACATTATTCAATAGGAGGGACTACAGACCTGAGTAAACTATGGTATTATTATTACTTGCACAATCGATCAGTTTATTTTTTACATGTTACATTCAGTTTGAAGGAAGCACATCACTGCCATCAAAGACATTACAGTTTGAAACTAAAAAGTAAAGCGTAGCATGTCAGGGTTTTGAAGTGAATTTTATTATTCATATGTTTTCAGTTTTTAAAAAAGAATTTATCGAAAAACTAAAGCTGTTCCCACAACCTGAAGACAAACAATTTGCAATTTAAAAAAATCCTTTCCATTTTAACGAACTTGGTAGCTGGAGTGGGACAACGGGTGTTACAGCGTGTGAATTTCTAAATGTTTGTTTACCACATGTAAACCAAAAAAGTGAGCTGAATATTGCATCTGGAAAACTTGGAAATTCTGGAGGCTATTTCCTAGTTGACTGTCAGTCGCACAGGCAATGTTGCCTGCTCATAACCTCTCACCTAGATCCTTTCATCTTCTTTCAGAACACAATGATCAGTCGTTCCAAGTGTCACCACAGAAAGTCCAATTGAAATTCTTAATGTCTTTGGAGATGTAGATTACCATTTCAGTTCAAGTGTAGGTAAAGGTCATAAACTGCTTTTCTAAATTTGCTAAATACGCCTTTGGCCAACTAGTAGTTTAAAACCAATTCTTTATATTCAGATAGAGCCATTCCCATGACCTCTAACTGGACCAGCAGGATTTTACAATTAAATCACTTCTGTATTTAGAAATCAAAAATTACCATAAGAAAACCATGGCTACCATTTCAAACCAAGCTTCCCTAAACTTTTGACCTGGGTGCATTTGTGAGTGAAGAAGGTAAGGAAAAAACTAACTTTCTTCCAAGGGAAAGCTTTTTAGTTGCCTATTATTTAGGATTACTGGTCATGACAGCTTAAAAAAAAAGAAAGAAAGAAAACAGGTCAAAAATCTGCATAATGAACGGCATCCCCTGCTGTGAACTCTGAAAGTGATCTATATGAAACAAAGGCAGATTTGCTTGCTGCAGTGCTGGGGCGGAATCATCTCTATAGGACACAACAGGAATGGTGCCTGGTGGAATTTTCCAAAGCCTTCTCCTCCCTCTACCCCTACTGAGTGCTGCCCCTACCCAGTTTATTCATCCAGATGAACGAGTACCTGCCTTATATACTTCATGGAGGTTTTTGAGGAACAAATGAGATTAAAAATGCAGGCAAAATATTGAAAGTCCAAGATACTATTTAAGTTTTCTTTGTGAACAAAATGGGGTCATTTTACTCTATAAAGCTTTTTTTTTGTTTTCATAGCTGGAAGAAACATTGCTGAAATTTGAAAGTAAGTCAGAGTTTGCTGGCAGTATGAGGGAAGGGTTTGGGGGAAAAAATAGAGCAACGTCTCTCTCTCTCTCTCTCTCTCTCTCTCTCTCTCTCTCTCTTTTTAATGTTTATTTTTCAGAGAGACAGCGTGAGCAGGAGAGAAGCAGAGAGAGAGGCACACACAGAATCCGAAGCAGGTTCCAGGCTCAGAGCGGTCAGCACAGAGCCCTACGTGGGATTCGAGCTTATGAACCATGAGGCTGTGACCTGAGCCGAAGTTGGATACTTAACCGACTGAGCCACCCAGGTGCCCTGAACAGCATATTGTTATATGTACAGTTTTTGTATAGACAAAGTTAAGAGGAGAGATTGGAGAAATAAACAGGATCTATATCCTGAGCAGCTCAGTTTATTTCAAAAGGAGTTGTTTTCAAGTGATAGGGGGACACTAAGTGTTTCTAAACAGAAGAGCCAAATGAATCAATTTACATTTAAGGTCTTGCTAATGGTTCCTGGAAGAGCAACTGAAGTGGGTGAGACTAGCGGTCAAGAGGTGAGTTAGAAACCTGTTGCCACGGTCTAGGAAAGAAATAAAGGAGTCCTGAACCAAGGCAGTGGCAGTGGGAATAGACACACTGAAGATGTTGAATGGGCAGAACTTTGGGTTGCCAGTTCTGTTGGGGGAAGGGAAAGAGGAATTGAGGATGACTCTTAGATTTTCTGATACAGAAAATTGCATCGATGGTTTTAAGTGTTGTTGTGTTTAGCATTGTTGCTTCGTAAATCTCTAAGAAGAGATGTCTTGCTAATTTTGATTTCTGTGATCCAGCCATAGACCTAATTTTCTTACGGTATGTGAAGCCAAGCCTCCATTATGCGCTTGTAACTTTTGTGAACTTGTAAATTCTCTCAGCCTGTTGTTTATTTATATTATACATTAAACTCGGCATTCAAAAATAAGTAAAACACGAAAATGTGTCATGCTGAAAAGACATGATGTCTTGAATTTTCTTGAGAATAATCTATTGAGGGAGCAGGAATAAAAAGGGCTAAATATGAAATAAGGTTGGCTACATGTTAATAAGTATTGAAAATGGTTGTGGTGAAGTTTTGGCGGGGAGTCGAGTGCTCTGGAGCCAGTAGCCAAGAAAGAATTCTTAAAGATGTCTTTGGTACAAAAAGGTGATTTTATTAAAGTATGGGGACAGGGCCCGTGGACAGGACGAGCTGCCCTGGGGTCGTGGTGGGTAACTATTATATACCCGCAAGTTGGGAGGGAGTTAGGGATAGAGTAAGTCTCTAAGGAATTTTGGAAGCAAGGTTTCCAGGACCTTGAGGGGCCAGCTGTTGCTGGGGAAACGCCATTTATTACCATTTAATAAAACCTCAGTCATAGACCCTTCAGATGTATATCACGCACGGGGCCATAAACTCGGAGTATGATTGCCAGCATGTATCTCGGGGCAGTTGAGATAAAGGAAGTAGATTTACAGGATCTTCAAGGTTGGGATAATGTTAAGCTAAGGTTCTCTTTTGACGCTAGCCAAGTGTCATCATTGGAGCAACTGAGCTCCTATAGGGAGGTCAGTCTGCTTGTTTCAAGGACTTGTCAATGGGCTGTAGGCAGTTAAGGGATTTTAATTTTTCATTTGCCTTAGTTTCCCACATCAGCACAGCAAGCACTTAAACCCCTTTCCTTTGTTCTTGAGTAGCCGGGAGTATCCGAAGAACATCACACATATTCCATCTGGGGGCAGCGTGTGTGTACCAGCCTGTATTTTGCCCTCAGCTTGCCCCACGCTCCCTCATCAGTTGCACAGAGGGGTGGCAGTATACTATTCTTTCTGCTCTCTACCTTTAAATTTTACATAAGACACTTATTTTTTTAAAGCTAACTAAGAAACAGATGCACGAGTTTGTAAAAAAAAAAAAAAATTTTTTTTTCCAAGGAAATTTTGTCCAAAAGAAAGCAAGAGTATACCATTCTAGGAATTAGGTAGTAATGGCAATGCAGTTTTCGATTCTCTCTAAATTTCCCTATTAAAACGGTCAGAGTAACTAAGAGATCCAAACTAACAACCAAGATCTACTAAATGACCATCAGTGACTCCCTGGAAAGCTCCGTGCATTATCCTGGGAATCGCTGCAGAACCTGGGAAGGCATTTTGCAGGCTGCTTTGTGCAGAGGACTTCAGCTGGGTTTCAGGACTGAGGATGCGAGTTCTGTCCAGCGATCTGTGCCTATGAATTCTTGAAAGTAACAAATCAAGCCAACTTTCTATGACAGAGCTCTGAACCAAGGAGAAAGTGCTGAGAGTAGAATCCTGTTTGAGCAGGACAGAGACAACAGAGGCAAAGGAAAGAGGAGTTTAAATAAAATTAAGGGAGAAGACCAGACGAAAAGGAAACCTATTACAAGCTCTGATAAAATACCAAGAATCAGAATGTTTAAAATTTTTTCATAAATAAAATGAGTAGAGAAACTTTAAATGAGAAGTGAACGAGCTCAGGTAATATTTAGGAAAAAAGTCACTTGAGAAACAAAGATAAACAATAACAAAGCCAACACAAAATGCTTTAAAGGAAGTAGGAGATGGCAAAGGAGGAAACTTAAACACCTAAAGGAAATGAAGAAAGAGATTTAAAAAATTTCGTAGAGAATGGTAGCTGTAGAAGTCAGTAAAAAAGGATCTAACGTATGTATTATCAGGGGGCGGGGAGGGATCTGAAAAGGAAAACCAAAATAATTGAAACGATACTGACCTCCAAATTGTAGTAAAGCTTTCTTTAGGGAAAATGTGAAACTGGTGACTGAATGTGCCCCCTGCGTGCATGAAATAGTAGCTGACAAAACACAGTGCGAGATTTCTAACTCTAACACAACTGTAGCTTTTCAAGGGGGAAAAGATATCCTTTAGGATCAACACAAAAAGACCACAGTACTTAAACGTATTGCTGGCTAATAAATTACCACCCTCCTCCCCCCAAAAAAGTAACTTAAAACAACAAATAGTTTCTGAGATCAGGAATTCGGGAACCACTGGGTGGTTCTAGCTCAGGGTCTTTTACGATGTTGCAGACAAGTTGTCAGCGAGGGCACCAGGCATCTCAAGGCGTGACTGGGGCTGAAACCTTTTTCCGAGCTCACTCACATGGTTGTTGGTACTTCAGTTTCTCACCACATTTCCTCTCACCACATGGCCTTTTCACATGCTGCCTCAGTCACCTCATGGTCCAGACTGTTTTCTTCCAGAGCTGTGATTCAAAGAGAAGCAAGAACTCAAGATGGAAGTTGCAGTCTTTTTTAACCTTATCCTGAACATTGCGTACTATTATGTCTGCTGTATTCTACTGGTCAGAGAGACCAAGAACCATCATGCAGGGCGCACAAAGGTTTAAAGACCAGGAAACAGAGGTCACTGAGGACTATTTTGGAGGCTCAGAGATATAAATGTATCCCAGACACATAAGTGGAAGGAGGAAGATCTGGATTTCAAACCAACATCTATGTGACTCCAGAAAGTATTCTTTTTGTAATGTATTCAAACCAAGAAGGAGTGTAGGTTACAGATGTTCTAGATCTTCCTCTTAGAATTAAACTATAAGAAAAATATACTGACTTTACCAAGAGTTTTGTATCTATACTTTTAACAGATAAATAAGTCTTACTTTATTTTCAGTGACCCTGGACATCCACAAACACCTTTCAAAGTTCAGCCCAACAGCTTAGCTGCTTATCATTTTGAGGCAGAGAAACTCTAATTTATAATTTTCATGTGAGTGGTTTATGTCTGTTTTTTGTATGGAAGAATCAGAATGGTCTGAATAACAGGAGCCCAACATAAATTGTAAGGTAGTGATTCTCAACCTCTTTTATTGACATATTTAATTGTATAAAATTAAAAAATCACATTCTTTAAAACAATATCACTACTGGGGTACTTGGGTGGCTCAGTTGGTTGAGTGTACAACTTCAGCTTAGGTCATGATCTTGTGGTTTTTGAGTTTGAGCCCCTCATCAGGCTTGCTGCTGTCAGCATGAAGCCTGTTCGGATCCTCTGTCCCTCTCTCTCTGCCTCTACCCCACTCACACATTCTCTTTCTCTCTCTCTCAAAAATAAACATTTTTTTTAAAAAAAGATAATATCACCACTAATCTCATCAGAAAAGTCTTTAACTGTTGGGAAGCTTTCAAGTGTACAATGGCAGATACAGATTTTCCAAAACTTTAATTTTCACTTGAAAGCTTGAATTTTATCATCGGCAACAAGTATCATCAGTTATTTTTTCATGATGTGGTGAGCTCACTTATTTTGTTTTTGAAGAAAAAGTTTGCTAAATGTCATAGTCGGTTTGGGCTGCTATAATGAATTACTGTAGACTGGGTGCTTAATAAACAACAGAAACTTATTTCCTACGGTTCTGGAAGCTGAGACCAGGGTACCAGTATAGTTAGGTTCCGGGTGAGAGCTCTCTTCTGGGCCACAGACTACTGACTTCTCATATCCTCACATGGCAGAGAAAAGAAAAAGGAAGTAAACTTGCTTGTGACTCTTATAAGGGCACCAATATGCCATCCATCACAGCTCCACCTTCGTGACCTCATCAAATCCCAGTCATTGCTCAAAGCCCCTACCTCCTTATACCATCACATGGTGAAGTAGGGTTTCGACATATGAATTGGGGTACAGCACAGCATTCAGTCCATAACACCAAATATCCAAATAACCAGAGTCATTCTTTGGGGAAAAAATGATGTTCCTGATAGTCCATGAAAAAAGCAGCTACTTACGTTTGCACTCAATCAAAATGCATTTTCTTTTTTTTTTTTTTTTTAACCATTTGATTGATACCGAACAAAAAAGTTCTTTTTCTTGAGACAGTCTTTGGACATTGGTATGCAGCAGAAGTGCTTTATTTGTATTTGCATTTCTTCATCAAGAATGTTAAAGAGATGAGTACTCAACGGACAAGATTTGATAAAATCTTAAAAGTTTTATTGCCTCATTAAGCGTTGGTGTGTTTTTGTTTGTTTTTTTGGAAGTATATGAGAACAAAAAACACAGTGACTGATGGATGGATTCATTCAGGTGGATGCCACTGCTTCATGTTAAGGTAACAACTGTTTACCCACCATTGCTTTTATATATATATAGTTTATTTTTTGAGACAGAGCACGAGTGGGGGAGGGGCAGAGAGGGAGACACAGAATCCGAAGCAGGCTCCAGGCTCTGATCTGTCAGCACAGAGCCCACCACTGGGCTTGGACCCACGAACTGTGAGATCATGACCCCAGCAGAAGTCAGACCCTTAACCGACTGAACCACCTAGGCATCCCTGTTGCTTTTGTACCATCGGTGGAGATGACAACAGAGAAAAAAGCAAATGATGTGTCAATTCATTCATTATTTCCATGCTAGAGCTTATGAAAGTTTTGACCACTTCTTGAAAGTGTTTTGAGAACAACTACTTTTAAACTGTCAATCATTGGACTCTGATAACTTGAAAACTTTCATTGAGTCTCTTTAGGATTTCTTGAGACATTTTCTTGAATCGTGTTGCCTGAGCCTTTGGCCTGGGCTCACAGCCCTAGCCCCTGCCCTGACAATACCCCAACCACATCCCATATCCAGTAGACATGCGTGTTCACCACACGCCCGATCTCACTAAAAGCCTAAGAACTGGCAAAAGCATCTACTGATCCAGTCCACTCAGGACCTTCACAAGACATCTGCTCTGCGTCATCAGCTTTTCCACAGGATCGGCCGTGCATTTCAGTGGTGGCTTGGAAGTAGCTGCTGTGCCTCTGGTTTGGGGCCATGAGATGAACTGCTCTGATTATTATAACCCATCCTACTTTGCTATCACCTACAGATTTACATTGTTAAAATGTGTTTGTGCACATGTACGCCTTTTAGCAAAAAAGGCAAAATGTTTGCTACTTAGGAAAAGTTATCTGATACAAAAAACCGACTATAAAGCTGAGACTTTGGACTCAGCAGAGCATTTCCTAGGAGCAAACAGGTATGAGGGTCATTATGAGAGACCTAAAGAACCACAGGTTACCTTTAAACAATCTCACTCACCACCTGGAAAGGGAAGGAGGACCCAGTGGATCATCATCGGTGAAGAGCTTTCTATGGGTGTCCCTGTGAGCTGCATGATGACTATCGCTTTCATGAACCTGCCATCTTGTTCTTAGCTACTGAGTCACTGACTCAGTGACTGCCTGTTATGGATTGAATTGTTTTCCCTTAAAATGTGTATGTTGAAGCACTAATATCCCAAGTGATTCTATGTGGAGGGCCTCCAAAGGGGTCGTTAAGAGTGAAGCCCTGAACAGTAAGACTGCCGTACTTAGAAGTGATGAGACACCAGGGAAATATCCCCAGGGTGGAAAGGCCAGGAGAGAATGCAGCAAGAAATCACTCCTCTGTGAGCCAAGGAGAAAGGCCTTGGGAGAAACCACACCTGCCAGCACCTTGATCTTGGACTTCCAGCTGCCAGAACTATGAGAAATTACCTTCCTGTGGTATTTTGTGTTGGCAGCCCTAGCAAACGAATTCAAGGAGCATAAAGGAACAGAGCAAGCCAGGATAGGTCCAGGAGAACTTTGCTTTCCAACCCCGATGCTGCCTGTCCTCCCTGCTGCCAGCCCCCAAGCCACTCGAAGTCCCGCATGCTCACCAGTAAACCTACGAGACTTCCTGTCCACATGACATCCCGGAACAGAAGGGACGCAAATCTCTCCCTTGCAGTAGGTGACCCTGCAGTGTGCTCTGTGTTCCTGGTGTTGCTTTGGTTTGTCGTAATAATGCTTTTTAAGAATAAAATAAGGAATGGGAGTTTGCTACTACATTTGTATTTGAATTTATCCCTTAGGACTCACACATTCCCAAGAGGTGATTTGGAGATCTTGCTTCAGGAATAGAAGGAAGCCAGCCTGGCCAGGACTCAGGTGCAGTAACTGAACATCTTGGGAGATTTATTGGGTCCATGGGCCTTAACAGGAGATTCCAGAAGATCATGCTGGGGTGGAAAGGGGCTTGGCTCAGAACACTCTTCCGGCAGCTGAGAATTAGCTTTGCCTTCACTGGGGGAAAAAGTCCAAGATATAAGCAGACTTTTTGTTACATTAAATACATACACACACACACACACACACACACACACACACACACACATATTTGTATGCAGCATTTTCCTCCCCTGAAGGAGAGCTTCTGGAGGGACATTCATATACAGCTTTATACACACACAATAGGAAAAGTAACCATAACTAAGAACTTTGAGTCGTTCACCTTATATCTTAAAGCGTTCTCAGAAGTTATATCATCTCTTTTTAGAATCCTCACAGTTTTATTAATTTTCAGCGATAAAGGTTTGTTGTCATGTAGAAATAAACCAGGAAAAATGGGTTGCAATGTCTTAAAGAGGGTTAGAATATTTTCTGAATGCCTTCTGGTTTCTTGGCACCTCAGCTTAAATAGCTAGACTACGTTAAAAAATTTTTTTAAGCTGCAAAACTATACTCACTGTGTGCATTTACTGTTTCCTCTTTTCCTTTTAATCTATCTCCTTACCTTTTTCCCACTATATTTATACCCATACTTCCTCATATGTGCTCACACACAGAAACACACACCCCATCTTCTCCCTTCACACCTCTGTTGTCATATCAAACAAATTTCCTGCTGTTTGTACTGCCAACAGCATCTCAGAAGACACCCCCAGCCTGATCTAAGAAATTAATTAATGAAATGGCGATGCCCATTGCCTTTGAGTAATTTTTTAATGGGGGAGGGACAAAAGCTTACTTTTTTGTTGGGATGGAAATGAACATTCTTCAGGTTTTTGTGCAGAGGCTGATGAGAGGAGGTCGTGAGTAAGAAAGGACACCCGTGAGCTTGGTGGAAGTTGTAAAGGGTGCTTGAAAAGATCCTAAAGATTTGGCAGTAGAGGATTCACGATAAGCCCAAGGATGTGGATTAATGTATTTAAAATTTCTCTAATGAGAACCACTCTTCAGTGAGGTGTGGGTCATGAGAGAAGAACACTGAAAGAAAGGAATTTTTTTCCTTCGGGCAGGGCGGGTGGTGGGAAGGACATGGAGGAGGTAAGGGATGTAGGGAGAGAAAGAGGGAAGGGATGGTGGGTGGAAAGAAGGAATTATTTTATGGTAGAAATACTAAAATATTCAGAGAAGAAAAAAGTACCACAGTAGCTAATAGATATTGTTTATTTTCATCCACTATGCTCCAGAAACATCATTCAAGTGCTGGTTTGAAGATCATTAAGCTCCCTGACACTGTTAGGTCTAAGCTCCCTAAACTCCTCAGTGTGGCTGTCACCATGGGGATGAGTCTTCCTGTCTGGGTGGACAAAGCATGATTTAGAGATGCAGTGTAGCCTCCCCAGCATTTAGAGGCCGGAGGGACGCAGCATTCCATTGTCATGAGAATTGGTTCCTCAAAGAATCTGCTGCCCTAACATAACCTCAAGCTGGGAATCCTTGATTGATGTAGAGTCCGAAGGGGGAACTTCTGGGAGAGCCACAAGGAAGGAAGGAAAGTCTCACTTAGAGTCATTGCTCAAAGAGTAACTCACAAATTCAAGATTTACGACGTGTAAAGCTGATAAATTCTGGATTCCTTCCTGGGTCTGGAGAAAGAAGGAAAAATTGAAAGCACTTATTAATATTTTGTCTCTGAAAAATTTTAAATGTTTTTATTTTTGAAAGAGAGAGAGAGAGACACACACACACACACACAGAGCGTGAGCGGGCGAGGGGCAGAGAGAGAAGGAGACACAGAATCTGAAGCAGGCTCCAGGCTCTGAGCTGTCAGAGCCTGACATGGAACTCGAAACTGTGAACCCTCAGCTCTCATGTACAAAATTAAGTACTTTAATCTTAAACTAATTAAACAAACTTATCTGGTAACTACCAAAATCTGACAATTAAAAGATATAACCTTTTGCTCTTATCAGAAGTATCCAATATATGAGCCATATTAACTGTTAATGATGGGAAACTCTCAGTGCCATTACTATAATTTAAAAGGAATGGGTTTTTTTGTTTGTTTCACAAGAGTTCTGCTCTATGCCATGTATGTCCATATTTTAATTTTGAAGACAATATTTGCCATATACCCAAATATGAATAACCGTAGTTATTGTTTCGTCAAAGAAAAGTGAATATAAATTTCATTTTCATTCTTTCTGTTGGACACCAGGAAATAAAACCAGAAGAAAAATCTGTTTCTTTTATTCATTTTTTTCTGTATGATGATAATCATACTATCAATAAAGTGGTAGTATTTTTCACAGTATAGTTACCATATGAATATATATTGAATTAATTGAATTAATATGAACCACTGTGGTGATTTTCCTTTCTTGAAAATGTTGGTGATTTCTACCATATGATTGTTTTTTCTTACCCTTCTCTTTCTCTCCCATCTTTCCTTGTACTTACACTTCCTTTACCACTAATTATGATTTTCCTGGGTTTTTCCATACCCAGTATTATTTAGTTATACTCTTGACATCATATAATCAATGATAACATTGTAGAGAATCTGGATTTATGTCACTTTCCTCTGAAGACCGTTGGGTTGTGTCTTCTTATAATTAAATTACAAACAGGCCACCTTGGTCCTCTGGGGCTGAGCCTCAGGCTTTGTTAGAATGACTCTGTTTTAGTTTTGCCTTAGAGGACATAGCCCTCAGTTTGGGGACATGATCTTTACTCCAAGTAATGACCCTTTTGGGTTTCCAGTGGAAAGCCCAAAGTGTTTCAGAAGAGAATTATACAATTTTGTTTCTATCTCTGGAAGATATGTATAAGAAACAAGAAGTATAGAGGTACGAATGTATATCAGACTACTGTGGGCTAATGATAAACTTAAAAAAATGTTTTTATGGTGGTAAAAAACAAATAAAATTTGCCATCTTAACCACTTTTTAAATGTTTGTTTATTTACTGAGCAAGAGAACAACCAGGGAGAGAGAATCCCAAGCAGGCTCCGTGCTCAGCACAGAGCCTGACCTGGGACTCAATCTCACCACTGTGAGAGCATGACCTGAGCCGAAATCAAGGGTCAGACATTTGATTTGACTGAGCCACCCAAGCGCCCCAGCAATTCTAGTTTTTGAGGAACCATTTCTATTGCTTCCCACAGTGCCTGCACCATTTGCATTCCCACCAACAGTGCACAAGCATTCTAGTTTCTCCACAGCGTCACCAGCATTTGTTATTTCCTGTTTTTTTCGATAGTGGCCGCCCTAATGGGTATGGAGTGAAACCCCAGTGTTGTGGTTTGCATCCCCCTGAAATGATAAACATTTTGCTTAATTGCATTAAGTTGTATGCTTAAAAACATACTTTAATTACAAATAGATATATAGATTATTAATGTGTTCATGCTATTTGGGAAAATATTTCGTATTTTAGAAAATCTAACAGCTAAAATTGAGTGCCTACTATGTACCACACGCTATGTAAAATGTTTAATAGGTGATATTTTACTTTACCTTTGCTGTTACCATTGAGATAGATACCAACCATTGTTTTATCTATTTTACACATGAGGAAACTGAGGCATAGAATTCAGGTTCTTTCCCAGAGTTACCCAGTTAAGAAATCAAAACCATGCAGTTCAACTCCAAGATTCAAATGTTTGGACCAAAAGAGAATGTTAGCAAGATTATAAAGGAAACCTTGGTCTCTATTCATTCCACATTTTTTTTAAAAACCAGCTGTTTAGTTTTGTTTTTCAGAGATTTGCATCCTGCAGACTTGGCCATGCGCCAGGACTGCTGATGGAGTACGAATCTTAGCAAAGGACTTCTGCTCCTGTCTCTTGGGTCACGAAGGACCCGACGCCGGGCAGAGTGGAATGCTGGCTCGCTAGTCTCTTCCCTTGTCAGGAAAGTTGGGAGAAGAGACACTTGGAGAATCAAGACTCTCCCGTGAGCAGGCTGGGTAAGCTTTCATTTCTACTCGTCCTCCGGGAGCGACTTTTTTGTTGTTGTTATTTTTGAGGGGGCAAGGGGCAGAGTTAGAGAGAGAGACTCTTTTTAATTTTTTTTTAATGTTTTATTTATTTCTAGGACAGAGAGAGAGAGACAGCGTGAGCAGGGGAGGGTCAGAGAGAGAGGGAGTCACAGACTGAAACAGGCTCCAGACTCTGAGCTGGAAGTCAGCACAGAGCCCGACACGGGGCACGAACCCACGAACAGCGAGATCATGACCTAAGCGAAAGTCGGATGCTTAACCGACTAAGCCACCCAGGCGCCCCTCTTTTTAATTTTTTTAATGTTTTTTATTTATTTCTGAGAGAGAGAGAGGCACAGCATGAGCAGGGGAGGGTCACAGAGAGAGGGAGACACAGAATCTGAAACAGGCTCCAGGCTCTGAGCTGGCTGTCAGCACAGAGCCTGATGGGGGCTTCAACCCACGTACCCGTGAGATCATGACCTGAGCGGAAGTCGGATGCTTAACCACCTGAGCCACCCAGGTGCCGCTAGAGAGAGAGAATGTTAAGCAGGTTCCATGCTCAGTGAGGAGCCTGACACGAGGCTCAGTCTCACAACTATGAGCTCAAGACTGTGAGATCATGACCTGGGCTGAGATCAAAAGAGATGCTTAACCAAATGAGCCACCTAGATGCCCCTGGGGAGTGCCTTTTTTAAGGCAAGTCTTCAAAATTCTGTGTTGTAAATGTCCTTCTCTGCCCGCGCCTAGCTTTCCGTGTGAATCCGTAATTATAATTTTGTGAGGCTGCGGCCTAACCCCTTATGCACTCAAATTCTCTGTTTGGCTCTTTTTGTTCTATTTATTCACATTCTGCTTGTGTGTTTTCTTTCTTCTATACTTTTGGTCTTTTGGAGTGCTATAAAAAAAACTAACCAGCTGATCCAGGATCACACAAATGTTATCATTTAAGCATAACCATGGGGTACACAGTGCTAGAAATAGCTTGGTTAGGTGTAGTAGGCTGCCCTCAAAGATTTAAAGCCCAGACAGTGACCTAAAAGAATGAATCAAACATGTTTCAGAAAACGTAGTGAATAAGTCATGAGAACTCACCGATAATGGCACCTAAGCAGGGTAGGACACCGCCTTCTTCAACCACAGTCAGTCTTTCCTTGTGGGTGCAGGAGGTATGATGGGCATAAAGGAGAACTTTGAATTCCCTGGACAAAAGTCTTTTTTTGACTTGGTTTAAAAAAATCAGTGTTTTCTGTACCTTCCTTATCTTTCTCAATGTTACTTCCTTTATCTTGTTTCTTTATTATTTTTGAGACAGAGAGAGGGAGGGCGAGCATGAATGGGGGAAGGGCAAGGAATGAGGGAGACACAGAATCTGAAGCAGCTTCCAGGTTTTGAGTTGTCTGTCCTCACAGAGCCCAACACGGGGCTTGAACTCATGAACTGAAAGATCATGACCTGAGCCGAAGGCCATGTTTGACTAACTCAGACACCCAGATGCCCCACTCCCTTTATCTTAAATACTCAGACTAAGAATTTTAAGTCTTGTTTTAGTATGGAGAGGGGCTTCATTTTTCTTTAATTTATCCTATGCTAAGGGATACCAAGTTCTGTTATTTCCCCCCCTTTGAATTGCTTCTGCCCCCCTGACACACTCCCCAGGACTTGACTAGCCCCGGCCTGGATTATTGCAGATGTTTTTCCCAGCTAACTACCTTCTTCCTCGTTCATGCTGTAGTCCTGCCAACTCAGATCTTTCTGTCTCATCAAAGATCCTCTTGCTCTTTCCCTTTCTTCCTTTTTTTTTTCTTTTTATAAGCTCTGGTCCCCTAAAACAAATACAGTCTCTGTAAATATTTTGTTACATGTAATCTCACATTCCTCTAATTATTCCACTCATTTCTCCTAATCTGATGTCCATCTAATTAAGCGTGTCTCCTCAGTGTCCCTTAGGCAATGCCTTTGTTCATCACATCTTCCCGATATTTCATGGGAGAACTGAAGACTCTTCTTTATGGATGCCTCCGTCTTTATTGATCGTTCGCCTATCTGAACTGAAGCCACACAAAACTTAACTCTTAAACAGTATTTTCTTCTTTGCTCCTTTCAGCTAGTCTTCTTTTTCTTTTTTGAGCTTTATTTATTTTGAGAGAGAGTGTGGTATGAGTAGGGGAGGGGCAGAGAGAATCCCAAGCAGACTCTAAGCTGTCAGCACAGAGCCCAGTTCAGAGCTTGAACTCATAAACCGTGAAATCCTGACTTGTGTGGAAACCGAGCGTTGGACGCTTACCAGACTAAGCCACCCAGGTGCCCCCGCCTTTGGTTAATTTGAAATTCTCGCTAGTCTTGTTAAGAGTCATGCATTTGATAGTTATGCCTCAAGAAAGAAAAATAATTTTTTTAACAAGGTCCTTTATTTTACTTCTGAATATTTACCAGTCCTGGGCCCAGTTATAGATGCCCCTCAATAAATGCACGTTGGCGGACTTCGATTGTCCAATTAATCAGTGTGAATTGGGCCCTTCAGGCTGCTTGATTAGATACTCATGTACTAACAACCTTTACAATATCCCAGGCATTGTTCTAGGTGCTGAGAAGAGCGGTTATCAGAAAAGGAAACACAAAGAATGGGAATGGCTTTTCATCCTGGTTGCGGGAAGAATAAGCACATTTCACAGAGCTGAGCTACAAGGCAGTTGTTCTGAGACTGGAAATCTATTCGGGTACAATGAAGACATATCATTGGTTGTTGCTCCCTAAGAAACAGGTGTCTGTTGCACTAAGCTTTTCCCCCACTGCTGTCTTTGATTAATCCCTTCATGGACTTCAGAGACCCCTACTTACTTGTGATTTCTGCATACTCCTCATTTCTACCATGGCTTCTGCATACTGATTTGAGCATAGCTTTTGCTCTTTTTTGCCTTCTCACAGCAATACCCCAAAGAGAATGGGATGAGTTCAAGTCGGTTGTTACTTTCCTTGCTGTTCACAGTGCTTAGTCAGGGACCCCCTTCCACATTGCTGGCAAGCCTATGTGTGCAACTCTTGGGACCGGCATCTCTTTTGACCCAGCTGTGATCAAGACTACTTGATAAGATACTCGTTTATTAGCTTAGGGTCACTCAGTAAGTTTTCCCCTCTAAGGCTTCAGAAATGGGAGACACTTTGCAAAAAACAAAATAAAACTAAAGACACCTCATTTCACATTAGTGAAAGCTATAAATACCCACCATCTAGAAGAAAGTGCATAGAGCATAGTAAGTACACAGTATGAATGAAATCAGCGCATTTAACCACATCTGGAAGCACTGCACATATTTTCATCTCAATGCTACATGTGACACTGAATCCTGCATCAGTTTTATAATCTTATCTGAATGTGTTGTATAAATTATAAATCTATACAAATTAAGGAGGACCTCCAATATTCTGCTATGCCGTTAATTCATTGGTTCCCATCAGACCATACTGCACGGCAACTACTGAGTGTCAGGTCAAATAGTTATTATTAACAAACCTCCTTAAATTTTATGGAGCTACTTACAGAAAAAATAGAACTAGATTTTATTTTTGAAGTGTTGAATACCCTGGACTGAATTTATTTCATTATTTCCCCTCCTCTATAAAATTGGTCATATGACTTTGTTTACTTTGATATATCTATATCCAATTTTTCCCACAATGAAAATTGTTATGACCTTTTTGCTTGCCCATGAAATAAAGCCTTTTCTATGATTCTTTAACCTGGCCTGCAATGTTTTGATCACCTCTGTAAATTTTCCTGTTACATAATCATGGCATTGTAAAAACCGGGCAATAAGTGTAATTTCAATCATAGGCAGGAATTTTATCCTGCTTGTAAAAAAACATGAATATTGAAAAAGTGCAACTCACAAATTATTTTTCAGTTCCAGTGTGTCTGTCTCCCTTTCAATTCGGTAAATTCTCATTCACTTCAAAGTCTTTTGAAAGTCATGTCAGCTCGGCTACAGTCTGTCCTATACATTAACACTACATTACTGCCCCTTTTCAACATTCTTCTTGACATTGTGAATAGTCATGAAATCATTCCCCTCTCCGTCAACAACTTGCTTCACTTTCTTATTCGTTGAGTAAGCTATTTTTTTTAAATCATAAGGATTCCATTTTATTTTTTATTTATTTATTTTTAATGTTTTATTTATTTCTAGGAGAGAGAGAGAGAGAGACACAGTGTCAGCAGGGGAGGGTCAGAGAGAGAGGGAGTCACAGACTGAAACAGGCTCCAGGCTCTGAGCTGGCAATCAGCACAGAGCCCAGCCCGACGTGGGGCTCGAACCCACGAACGGCGAGATCATGACCTAAGCGAAAGTCGGACGCTTAACCGACTAAGCCACCCAGGCGCCCCTGAGTAAGCTATTGTTAAAGGAGAATTAGATCACAGAATCAAGGACTCTGAAAGCTTCCTATTTTTGACAAAAACATGAGTGTAATAATGCATTAATACATTAATACACAGACCTAACAGGCGTTGTCGATACACGCATCCTTAGAAGCTTGCATCATTCAGGAACATTTGGGGAGATAGTATCAGTGAACTGGAGATAAACTATATGAAAGCATAGAAGTAAACTCTATATTTCCCAATAGAGGACGATAGGTTGAAGCTGAGAATATTTGGAGGGCTTTAACTTGTGTGCATGGAACCAGACTTGGGTCTGTGTTGCCTTTTTGATTAGGGTACAGAGCATCAGATATTTGCCAAGTATTTTCTACAACATTCCTAAAACTTGGCCAAATTCTGTTACTAACAGGACACGGACTAAACTCGGTCACTGCTATTGATTACATCTGATGAACACATATTTCTTGAAACTCTGAAGCAGAGACAAGTCTGCCAACTTACAGGTAACCTAAAATATAAAAGGGTTAATAATGGGCACTGTGGCTTAGTGATTTTCCTGTTTTTAGCAGAATACAAAAAGGATGAGGAGCTTGTTAGCATCACATTCTTAATTTTTTCAAGCCAGACTGGAGAAAATTCAGCTTTTGAATGACTTATTATTTATTTTTAATGCTTTTGAATTTTTAAAAAAATTTCTGAGAGAGAGCGCGTGAGCAAGGGAGGGTCAGAGAGAGAGGGGGACACAGAATCTGAAGCAGGCTCCCAAATGACAAATTTAAAAAGAGCACTGCAGGGGCACCTGGGTGGCTCAGTCAGTTGAGCATCTGACTTCGGCTCAGGTCATCTCATGATTCGTAGGTTTGAGCCCCATGTCGGGCTCTGTGCTGACAGCTTGGAGCCTAGAGTCTTTCTTTGGATTCTGTGTCTCCCTCTTTCTCTGACCCTCCCCTGCTCACGCTGTCTCTCTCTGTCTCTCTCTCGTGCGTGTGCGCTCTCAAAAATAAAACATTAAAAAATTTAAAAAAAGGAAAAAGAGCACTGCTTTAAATAAAGCATAGGTGGTTGTTTTGATAAGTGTCCTTGAGGAATGGCTTTGATAATGAACAGAGGCAAATGTAACAGTGCACGTATACACCGTACCTTCATTTTTCTTTAAAAAGTATATTTGAAGCTACTGGTTTTAACCCTCCGGTTGTTTCGATGGCCACATTTTCAGAATGTCCTCGCCAAGGCAGCTAGGACAAATGCTTCAGGAGGCTTTTTGATAAAAGTTTGGCCAGTGGCCAGTTGAGTATCAGGGCTAAACTCCTGACTCCTCTTTGGACTCTTACATTTCCTCACAATTTGTGCACGTGCTGCCATATGCTCCCACTCCAGCCTCTGAGGCTTCCCAGTGAGTGGTGGCTAGCGCTCGGATTTATGCTTGCTTGAAGGAAAGAAACGAGTCCTTGATTTCAAGATGTGCTTAAATAGGTTGCTGCTGCTGAACGGAGTTTTACCTTTTTAAGTGCCCTTCTGGTAGACGGAAGCATTACTCAGACTTACTGAACAACACAACTGCTAGACAGGACAAAGATATTTTATGTACTCATTAGAAATCTCGAATCATTAGCTAAATTGCACCTTGGACTTAGTGGTCATGATCTCGAATGGCAGTTTAAGTTCTCTGAGGTCCCTGGTTCTCATGATGTATACTGGGAATTAAATATGTCCCACAGAGATTTTTATTGGAAAAGAATTATTGGAAAATCATTATTTTTCACTGAATCTTGAAAAACACTGAGTTCTGAATGTGGTTTGCTTTGTGATGTTAATATCTTTGAATCAACAGAAAGCTACCTAGAAGAACAGGCCATCGGTGAAACTAACCGGGCTAGATGTCCTTGACCTTCTGAGGGCTTGCTCCTGCAGTAAGACCCCAAGGCCTTATTATGCTTCTGTAATAAAAAGCGTGCACGATTCATTAAGGATAGAGAGCAGGCTTTATGTTATATTTATTTATTTTCCAGCTTGTACAAACTGGATGTAGAAGCATAAACATAGTACATTTCTACCATCTTCAACAAAAATATAACCAATATGTACAATTATTGTATTAAAAATACAAAAGGGATACAGACTCCACCAATGTCTTTCTAAAAGACATACAGGTACAAGTAGTATCAAAAGTATGAGGAAATCACCAGTTAATTGTACATTCTGCACTTGACATCACAGAGCGAACTGAGATTAGCAGTCCTATGTTCTACAATTACTTAATGCTTAGATAACGTTTGTGCGACTTGTGGTAGAGCTAGGTTTGTCTATCTGCACATGAGGTCCATAGCCTATATAAGAAAACTGGCAAATAATGCATATTACATGGAAAATTACAAATGCATAATTGACAATGTAATATATAAGCAAGTAGACAAATGCCATGATACAGAAGAGATTTATTAAATAAAGCACTGACATTGTTTTGATACAGTGAAAAAACACTGCAATTTGACTTTTAAAATTTGAAGCTATTTACGTTTATCTACTGATCAATATGATCAGCTGAATTTAATGGAAAAAAAATCCAAGACCAGCAGTTCCTCACATTTGAGTACTACTCGGATTGGCAGCCTTCACTTTTCCGGAGTCTGTGCAAAAACAACACAAAAATAGAGTGGAGGGGTCATTTCAGTCATTATAGGGTTAATAGCAGCTGTGAGCAGGTGGTTGCTACACGTAGGCCTTCTCTGTCTGCGGCGGTGTCCGTAAAGCCACTTACAGGTTAGTCTTTGGTGACTAACCCGCCTCGCAAAGGCTGGCATGTCTAATCAGGTGTTTGATCTTTTGTTCTTCTATCACGTTAAAGGCTTGTTTATTCCCTAATGCCAATTCGGTACAGGGAGGCTGTCTCGAAAGAGCAGTATTAACAGCTGGCGTCAGCTCCAACATCCCAAGCTGCTTGCACTGCGTTGCTATCCAGTTACAAACGTTTCTCTTTAAAAACGAAAAAAAAAATCCCTAAAACTAATTTAACAAAAATCTAAGAAACATAACTTAAAAAAAACGGGGTTTGCCATCCATCTCGATGGAGCAGGACACGCCCTCAAATGACACTGTCCTGCACTCCATAAGGCTCAGACACAGGACACAAGAGTCCTTTTCCCTCCCCTGGCCGTGTGCAAACAGTTTTGCAGAAGAACCGCACCCACTGGGGAAGGAGCGGATGAGGTGTCTTGGGATCTAAGGACTTGGCTAATATTTTCTACTTCCAGGATAGCGCCCTTCCCGGGTGAGGCCAGAAGGACACGGGAAGACAGGGTTGAAAGCCAGGTCCTCCCTCTTCTTGGTGTGACCACACCCTGTCTGGCATATTTGGTTTTTTGGAAACCCAGGCTGGCAACCCTACTTAAAGGTTCAAAATAATACTGTAATCATTAAATGGGTAGAACATTTACTCTCTGAACACAATCTTTAAATTCATTAGAAAAAAAAAGACATTGTAAACAAGTGGACAAAGCACTGTACTCAGAGGATTTCATTGTTTTCTTTGTCTTCTTTGATGGGTTAAAGGCCCCAAGTAGTTCAATGGCTAGCTTTTCTCATTATCCCAATGAGACCAAGTGCTGGGACTGGACTGAAATCTAAGAGGAAGATTTAACAAAACCCTTCCAGGCATCGAGAAGTGCAGCCAGAGTGAATCATCTTGCGGCGACGATCTTGGAACCGGGAATGACGCCGTGTGGGGTGGCAGGCAGCAACCGTGGGGGCTCGGACACTGCTGCACTGTGCATTTCAAGCAACAAGGTCTGAAAAGTGCCAGGGCAATTTCTTCACAGTATTTCACATGCAAAGGGGAAAGGAAGAAGGGGAGAAGAAGCCCCATGCTGCTTTTAAGGCAGGGAAGGAGGCAAACTGGTCCACCATCTTCAGAATGTGAGTTCCAAGGCTCCACTGCTAGGGACGTCTTCTTGTGCTCTCCTTTTAGGTGGCTAGCTCTGGGTCCAGAAAAGCCTGTGCCTCAAACAGCAGATACTTGCTCATCTTCTGCAGACGCAACCAGGAAAGAAAGAAAGGAAAAAAAAAAAAATCAGCAGGCAGGCAAGTCATTTCTTTACTAGATACTATATTCACTGATAGGTTAAATAAAAATACCATAGCTATTTTTTTTAGTATAGCTCACTTAAAACCTTTTCCTCTTTTTTCTAAGATTAATACCAAGTTTTTAAAAAGTACATATGATGCATATTTTAAATATATATATACAGAACAAAATATAAGTATCGTACGCGTACTGATTGCAAAGTTAATGAACTTATTGAAAATTATGAAGCAGCATGGGACTTTAGATAATATACACTCGCACGTAAATCTAAAAGGATATGTAACAAAATGTTAATAATGGTTCCCGGCAAGAGGCAGGATTAGAAGTGATTTTCATTTTTTGTCTTTTACTTTTTTCCATAATGATTATTTGCATAATAAACATGTGAACCGAGGGCACGAGGTGATCTCCGTCACCCTCACTGCAGCGTGGCCAGGTAGGTTTACAGAAAGGCAGCAAAGGAGCTGTAAGGTACACTTCTTTATCAGACTTTCATTAGGAACTTGTTAAAAGTCCAAATAACAGGATTTCCACAGAAAACTTTGAGAATCGGTAAAGAAATCTAGTAATGAAACACACTTTATTACAAGTGTCCCCTCTGCAATCTTTGGTATTTCTGAAGATATTCAGGAATAAACAACCTTGAATATCAAATGTTCTTTGTGTTGGATATGGCTAAGGACACGGCTGACCAAGGTACTAAGAAAACGAATGCCCTGGAAAGCCCACGGGCAGGGTAAGGGAACACAGCTAATGCTACAGTTGTAAGAATGCATATATACCATCCTCCTCTGTGGAAAACCCCTGAGACTGATAGGGGGCGAGGCGTGGGTCACACTCATTGGGCTTATGCCACTGCGGTTTGTTCACTGGCCGGCCGCTGGCTGCAGGCCCGTGCGGCTGCTGTGCGGGCGAAGGCCCAGCCGTGTCGGTGGGTCGGGCGACCATCCGAGATCTCTGAAGCGCCACATTGTAGTCGGGAGGTTTTCTGGCTGGATGGGAATGTCCTTCTGGAAAGTCAGTGATGGGAATTCCAATGTAGCCTGGAGGGGTGGGCGGGGGCTCTCGATACCTGCCCTCCTTCCGCACTGCAGGGAAGATAATACTGGTCATTGCAAGTTTTGTGGAAAATTATTTCATGCCACAAAGGTTTACAATAAATTATAAAAATAAACATTGAAAACACAGTGCAATGACAAATGTGATTTTGTGTGGTATACGAGATAGTGGTGGGGGATGCAGTAGGCGAGGCAATGGATGTTAACTGGTCCAAATATTCACAATGATTACCTCTGTGTGGTAAAATAATTGGTGAGAAAAGTTACTAAACAATGTAATCTTTAAACACACTACTTCAGATCTTGCATTTAACTATAAAATAGTGATAGGGTTAATACCTAACCCTTGGGTTTATTGGAGAGATTAAGCAAAGAGAAAACATAAAAGGTACCCAGTATTACGCCTGGGAGATATTAGCAGTGCCTGCTCTAAGTTTCCTTCCTCCTCCTCTCCCTGCCCTCTGGACAAGGTAGGCTAGTTCATCTCACCTGGGCATCTACCCTTGTCAGGCAGAAAATCAATCATGCATTACTTTCAGGTCGTGGACCTCACTTTGGAAGAGAGAATTAAATTTAGAAAAGTAGTGCAAAAATTGACTCTCAACTATAAGGTATGTATTTCTCTTAAAACCCTTTATTAATGTTCATGACCTAGAGCACGAAATCTGTGAAGCCAAGTAGAACGAGAGTTTTATTTTCTGGAACTTCATAGATTCAGTCATTAGGAATGAAAATCATCTTGTCTTTGCAATAAAAACTGTAAGTATTAGTTTGTTAAAAGAAAGTGGTTTAAAAATTGCAACCCAAGATGACGTATTAACTGTTTTCCATCCATGACTACTTATAGGGCAAAATAACAATTTCCCTAATAAAAATGATGCCTCTAATGATTATAGACTTTCTCACTCTGTATCCTGTAATTTATTCCTACACTTCAGTTAGGTAGATGTTGGATATGCCATAGAAAATACAACCTGATAGGAATGGGGGAACATGAGAGACTTCATAAGAGAAACAGCAGCAAAGCAAAAGCATCTTTCAAATACTGAGAACTATGCCTAGACAGTAATTTATAAGTGCTTTCCATAGAATTTCTTTAATCCCCACATCAACTGTATTGACAAAAATTGTTAAACTCATTTTACAAGGGAATAAACAGGCATAGGTTAGTACCTTGCCCATATGTCACGAAGCTAATAAAGTGGCAAGCAGAGATTCAACCCCCAATCTGCCAAATTCGTAGCCTATGTTCTTATGCTTTATGTTACCTCTCAACAACCCTCCCCTCCCCCGCCCCGGTTCTACAGGGTGCAGCACATGACTTGTCTGCAAAACAAAAGTCAACGGAAGGTTTATACATGCAAAGTGTCAAGTTCTAAGTAGAATTCAAGGAACAAAACAGAACATTTAAAACAGCTCCAATTACACAAGTTCTTCCTTTAGAAAGAATGGGCATCCTTCTGATAATTTTACCCTAAAAGATAAGAAAACATCCATAATGATAATCTGCTGATCCTGACTGCTAAAATGTACAGACTGTTTAGTATGTTGGAATGTATCTGACCACAGAACCTGGGCTTATGTTAACCACTCTTATTTCAAAATCCTAGACATACTGCTGACTTGGAAGTCTTCAACAACAATGGGTGGGTCAAAACGAGGAAAAGAACCACGAACACATAATTTTACTTCTGAAATGTGAGCTCTGGCAAAGCTCTCCAACAAGCTTACCAATAAGTCCCTTTGCAGTACTCGGCGTCGCAGCTACGTGGGCCGGCGCGGGAACAGGTTTGGCTTCTTCCGTGGTCACGGTGGGGATGCTACTGCTTTCGGCTTCAATGGAAACATCTTTTCCACCCCTTCGCTTTATTGTGCCTGTATCACCTTCTGAGTCTTCTCCCCAGTACCCCGTGGAAGACGCCCAGCTTGCCCGGGACTGGGCTTGTTCAAGACTCTCTCTGCTCTGATTTTGCCTGTTGTACTTCGTGCTGTGATCGGAAAACATCAGTTGGTCCATATGGCTGCTTGAGGCCCATAATCCTGCAGGATCCCCTGAATAATCAAAGTGAGTGTGCCCGAATGGCAGTGTTTCCCAGCTTCTCTGGTGCTGAATGGTCTGTATATTATCATGTGAGCCACTTGAGCACGACGTCCAGCTCCCTCGGCCGCTGTCGGCAGCATCGAGTGACGCACGGTCCCCTTGGTCTTGGGAAAGTTCCTCTGTGCTTGGGGAAGAAATTACTGTAGCCGTAGCATACAAGCCCCGACTCTCGGACATCGGCGCATAGGACCTACGTGGTCGAAAGAAATGCAAAGGGAGAAAAAGTGCAAGATTGTTAACAGACCTGTGATATAAAACCAAGATACGTTTTCTCTCCCCTAAGAAGGTGGCTTTGTTTTATCACAAGAAGAGGATGAAAGCACCTCTGAATTGCATTCTCGTAGCCGGTTCTGCCACATCCAGTTTGCTCACCTTGTCGTTGCCAAAACACAAATACAGAGGGAAAAGAACACCAACTTGCTTATTGATAATAAAGGAACCCTTTCCTTAGAAGATTAAAGGACAAGTCAACACAATCTGATTTCAGGAAGGCAGCTCACACACAGGGCCTGGGACATCCTGAAGCCACCCTCTGCCTCTAGCACAGAGCAACTGTATTCCAATAACGAATAAAGCTAACTTGAAAAGCAGTGTGTACAATAAAAACAGCATGGGACCTAATAATCTAGAAATTGTAAAAATCAGAACTGGGATGGGAGAGCATTTCTTAGGCATTAGGTAAAATAATAGAAATACACATGCAGAATAAAGGACTGCTTTTTAAAGGGCAGAAGAAGGAATGCAAAAGAACACTAAAGAAGTGCTGCCCACCCTAGGCTGTACTGATCTGGTTCGATCATAGTCCGCCTTTCCATCCTGCCCACACCGAGGTTTGTCTCCACGATGCTGACAGAATGCCTCTGGCGCCTCTCGTCATGCAGTGAGACTGGCACGGAGTCAAAGGAAGAATTGCTGACAATACTGGATCGTGAAGAAATCTCACTGTGACCAGAATCTGAGAAATTATCCACGGTACCACTGGGAGCCAGAGTGTAGCCTGCATGGGAAATAATGACCATATTGATTAGACACCACAGGTTTACAACATAAAACTGAAGTCTACCAAATAGAAGCAAAACCAAAATGTAGGCCAACGTTATCACCATTGAAGTGAGGGAAAAACCATTGTACTTGTGGAGACAAGGTGTCTGAGTGAAGGTAAACGTTTACTCAAATGAAATTTTACATGTTTCATTAAAGTTTAAAGATAAAAAAAAAAGAAATACTGTTATGTGCGCTAGGAAATTTTTCACAAATCATGGCACTACTTGACTATTCGTAGCTCCTTTAGGTATAAATACTACTACTATTAGTCTATGTAAAATAAGCTATGAAGAATAACTATGATCAAGTTTAAAAGTATTTAACTGCAAAGTCAGTAATCTTTAACAAAGTTTTTAATTTTTAAAACATTATGGCATAGAATATTCAGCCAGAAGTATCTGTCTTAGAATTCTAAGTGGACATATAAGAATAATACCAGGAGAAAATATCTTTGAGTTTTGTCATTTGTTTTTCAGTATTAATAATATATTGGATGAATCACACAAAAGCCAATTGTTTTGTGCAAAATCTCCAGTTTCTCCCTAGACCATCAAAATGTCTAAAGAGATGTCCTGAAGGACCCTTAAATCTTCTTTGTTGCTAAAAATAATTTTGAAAGTCACAAAGAAAGAGGTATTTGTCTTGATATTTTTAATGAAAAAATTCAAATCTTCTTTCTCAGTACTCATGTTTTTAAACAATATTACTATAGATCTCATGTTACTTAAACAAAATGCTGGTTTTATATGAGTATATGTACACAATGCAAATTTTTCAATGCCACTTACCTAATAAAAAAAATTAAGTCTAGAACACTTAAATGTTGCTAATTTACTTTTTATGTGTACTTCCCCATCCTTTCAGTAACTTATTAATTCCTGATTTATTTTTTAAAAGTTGCACAGGTCTTGATAAGATTTTAATCCATTCATCTATGACAAGTCTTTCTTTAGAGGACACTGCAAGTTCTGATAGACAAGATTTAAAGCCTTCCCTGAACAGTCCGCTCAAAAAAACATCTCTAGAAAAATAATCACTTGGATGGAGCACTTGACATGTAGAGGAATTCTCCCATTTTCCTTAACTAATAATGAGAAAATTCCTCTCTTTCCCACCCCATTTTTGGTTCTATAAACCCCACCTATCCCATAGGTCCGTGGTGCATTGTTATTCTTGTTACTGTTCTCACTTCCAAGAGAAGAGGAGGAACTGGTTAAGTCCAACTGCCCGGAGCCAAAAGATCTCAGCTGATTGTCAGTGCCACCTAACAACAGGATGAGAAAAGAATTTAGATGTATCCATTTAACAAGGACAGTAGAGACTGATACGCACACAAAATGCATCGATGTCTGAAATATCTAAAAAGCAAAGCCAGAAAGGTATTTGTCATGTCCGTGAAATCTAATAATGTATTAATCTTTTTGGCTTCCTCCACAGAAAACTGTCTTAGCCATTTATTACTGGTTTGTACCCATTCAGTTAAAGGGTAGAAAGAGAAAGGAACTTGGAAGGTTATGGAGCAGAAAATTATTTTTATTTTAATATAAGAAAGCATCAACATAAAGAAGAGAGTTTGCCTAAAATTTAATCTCTTTGAAAATAAAATAGCAACAACATCAACAACAAAACAGATAATCAAGACCCGTGTTAATACAATGAAAAAATAAATCAGGAAGATATTAGTTTTATATTTTTAAAGCCCTCTACTCTGCAATTAATGTTTTATAATCATATTTAGAGTACCTTTTATTATAAAAATTATTTCCACACTTACAATCAATAAAAACCTTAAACGTACGTTTTAAAAGGACTTATGTACTTTCACACTGTTTACTGTAAGTATAATATTAAAAAAATACCAAACTTCTTCCAAATTTATTGACCAAGGGGAAAAAATCCATTGGGAATTATATAGGACATCATTTTAAATGACTCTAATATCAAAAATGATGTAATATATAACTTTGGAATTCATTGCAGCTGAAATGTATAGATGGCTCTAAAGGAAAACAGTAAGTAAGTTAGTGCTACCTTTCCTTGGAGAACTCTGTGGAGAAGTGGGAGGAGAAGAGAGCTGGGAAGATGCATTTGATATAGTATCTTCTGCTTGTTTTTTATGACGCTCCAGACTTCCTTCTTCAGACAAAGAAAGAATTTTCTTTAAAGCCTGTGGAGAGTAGATGCCTATAAAAGAAAGAAAGAATTATGTATTTTCATGACTAAAAAGAAATCGCATGAATAACTAAAATCTTTTCATAAGGTTTAATATTACATTTAGTTTCAACCTATTTGTAATATCAACAGTCTCTGTACTCATCCTGGTATAAACAGTAAGCTTGCAGAAAGCACACGGCACCTGTAATGTGGTTTCTGGTTGATAGCTGCTAGAGTGCTAGAAACAGACTGCTTTTGATATTTTACTTTAGATTCTAAATCTTAAAGTAATCACCCTCTTCATTCAACAATATGTTGACATTAGACAATAATGGAGAAAAAAATAAACAATTCGGAAATATTAGAATTTATGACAAAAGTGATACGGCTAAGAATTTTTATTATTGGAATTCAAGTTCGAGTATTTTGGTGAACTCAAAACAGGTACTTTGGTCTTACTGGATACGTTGGCTCAGGAGAAGTGGGAATGATGGGAGAAGACTAACGAGCCAAGAGCTAACCAGAAGTAGTAAGAAAAGTGAATAAAAATGTTCTAAGGAATTCCATGCAGTTAACATATGATCAAAGAAGTAGGTGAAAGAGAAAACAGAAGGAGACCTGTGGATGTGCCCTGTGTCACAGAAACCACATGAGATGATTTTCAGAAGTGAGTGACCCAATGCCAAGCGTAGGATCAAGTAGGATGAGGGTGGAAGAAAAAGGATTACATATGCCAATATAAGGTGATTTCCCCCCCAAAAATTATTTTTAGAATGGGGGAGTCACATTAAAATATTTTACAAAGCCTCTAGCATTCTTATGAGGCACTCTCAATTGCCTTATTTTGAATAGCAAAAAGATAATTGGAAAGGCAGGATAGCCTGACACTGTCTCGATCGATGCTAGTGTTAATGTTCTTAGACTTACTTAATGTTCTTAGACTTCCATTAAGGAGGAGGCAGTGAAACTTTACATAGATTTAATCCTTGATTTCACCTCATGTAAACATCTGATCTTGTTTTAATATAATTATTTAAAGACCACTTTTAAAGCAGTATTTACATATACAGATGCTAACATACACAACATGCATGAAAATGTTAGCTACACGAAAGCTGTATGAATAAACAGTTGTGATCTGGGAAAAAATTCCAAGGCCAGCATTATGCAGAGATTCAAAAACTGCTGTACATTCAGGCACACCTCCACATTTAGCTAAGATATATTAAGCTAAAAGAAAGACTGATAAACTTCCATATAAGAAGGTCACTGTAAAAGAGGGACCAGAGGTCAGGTTGCAGGGGATTTAGGAAGATATGAATATTAATAAGATGATGGACAAAGAAATCTGTAATTCAGTTTATGATAGGGAGAGTAATACAAAACTTCAAAGGGGAAATGTCAAGCAAAGGTATTTTTTTGTCCTTCTTCCCCAAATTCAACAAATGGCATATATGCTGATCAGGAAGAAAGAGCCAAAGATAGACTATATGAGGGACTTACTACAAGACTGGCTCACCTCATAAGGACAGAGGGTCACTGGGCAGGAGTAGATCAGTGACCAATACCCTATTTTATCTAAGTAAACTCCACTACAAGTTTTTTTTCTCCCTTTTATTAACATTGTTTCCTTTCACATATATGTACAAAAAAGAACCCATACATTTTATGAAATATAACTTTGTTGTACCATTTACATAAAGGGAAAAACTAATATACTCTAACATTCCCATTTCACACCCCCCCCACCTCCACCCCGACAAATGAGCATGATTAAATGAGATACTCTAAAATAAACAGTCCCTTCCACTGCCAAAAGTGAAGTTTAACTTTCTGAACATCGATGTTTTACTAAGAGGTAACAATCAAAAAGAGACTCAAGTATATTAGAGTTATTGAAGATAAGGATTTTTTTTCTAATCTGAAAAACATGACACCAAATAGCCTCAAAAGGGGATAAGATGTGAATCACCTACCAAAAGGTGGGAGATCCTTTACGGGCACTTTCTTTCGTGAGGGATACAGGGACACGGCAGGGACCTGCAGTCCTTGGTTGACTTTATGTGGTGGCGGTTGGGGCTGGGGCTGGGGCTGGGCTTGTGCTTTCTGTTGTGACCCTGCCCTGGGAGCCACTGGGGAGGTCTCAGATTTCACCGGCTTTTTGTCACCAGGATTCTTAGGCACTGTGAGTTGTTTGGTTTGAACACAGAACAAGAGATTTCAGTAGTTAGTAGCTATATACAAGATCAGTTCAGAGCTGCATGAGCATTTTCCACACTTTAGAACACTAGAATGTATATAGTACCTTTTCCCCATTGTCTACATAAAGGACAGAAATGGGGGCGGCAGAGAACCCTAGTTACAGAAAATAACAGGCCGGAGAGGACAAAGATATTTACTTTATGAAACTAGTTATCTGAAACGATGATTATACTATTAAGTACCACATTAAAAATAAAAGTAGAAAAATGGAGAGGTCAATATGCTATGTGTATGTATATAAAAAGCACAAATATATGGTAAAATCTACAACAGGAAAATTGTTAGGAATTACTTTTCAAAATGGAGTCCAAAATTCCTTGACATAAATGAACTTAGTTTTTACTTAATAAATGGTATTAACTGTAATCGTTTCACTATTAAATTCTCTCCTATGGGTAGAATTATCTATGTTAGCTAATAGCAACCAATACTGCTTGAATATTATACTGAGAATATAATTCCATGGCATATAGAAAGCAAACTTAATAGGGCAATTAAAAATGCTGTATGTATAATGTATTAACATTCAAAATTACTTAATGACACAGACATACTTCCTCCGTTTCCACGTAAAGAAGCTAAGGATTAGGGAGCTCAAGTAAGTTGCCTAAGGTGACGTTGCTACTTTAAGAAACAAACAGGATTTGAACTCAAAGCAATCTGACTCCAGATGACAAGCTCTTCAGTGTCCTGGGAAAATCTAGTAACGTGAATCTTCTCAAATCATCCAACATTTAAATTCTATAGAGGGTATCTTCAAACCTGCCCATAAACAACCCAAAAGTGCCCTAAATGGAAAATGCCTCATCTTACACAAAAGCAGATGCAAATAAACAGAAAACTGCCCCCATTTCTAGCCTGGCCAGATTTTTAAAGGCCAGGAAACTACATATTAGGCTGTGTTTTGGTTCACCGTGTAGCAGAACTCCTGCTTCCTGTGGTGGGTGAACTTGCTGCCGGGCACTGTCAGGCGGAGGGTGTAAAGGGCAGCCGGCGTACCGCGTCACAGGCCCCTCTGATGAGGCAGGCCCTTCAACCCTCTCAGGTTGCCCATCATTTTGGAAGAATCATTGTGAGAAAACAAGGGATGCAACGGGAACAGCAGTCACCCTAAGTCTCTGTTGTCATCCTCCCCACACCAAACAAGTTGGACGGGAGGTCTGGCTTCAGACAGGACTGTATGGTATCAACGGCAGCATCCAAGGGAGGGGCTAATATGTCCCCAGGATGCTACTGACCCCTCTGCACTAAGCCCCATTTGTCACCGCCCATACCACTGCTCAGGAAACAAATCTGCATTTAAGATTCTGCAGCCACTTTAAGGAAAAACTCACGTGTGTTGGTTGCTGGCTCACACTGCAGTGACAATGTCTGAAGACTCTCCTCATCCATTTCTAGCTCCAAATTGGACAGGTACTGCTTGACTTTTCGAGCCATTTGGGCATCTTCATAAAGCTTTTTGGCATTGAGAAAGGAACTACGACGTACCCGCTTTTTATGACCACCTGTCTGAGCAACGTCTAGCACTGTTGCATTTGTACTACCCTGGCTGAGAGACCTGGAAGATGAAAAGGCAGATATGCAGCTCACTCTAGCATGGGGTTCCTTTATCTATTTGAAACATGCCAAGACTTACATAAGTATTCTATGTTCAAAAGATCACATGCCTCATTCTGGTAGGTAAACTGTTACAAAGAAATATAGACTAAAATAGATTAAAAATTTTTTAAGTTACAAAAGAATCATATGTACATACATATATATATGTTTCTAGTCCAACTCGGAAATTCTGCTTTTCTCATCTACAGAGCATTCAAGCAGTTCTTTCATAGAAGCCAGCAAATACTGATTATATATAAGAGCTCATGCAATACACAGTTAAAAATCATTGAGATTTACATGAAAGTTACTTCTCCTAAAGAGGATGTTTTACATAAATTTAAATAAAATTAGCTACACTGTTCACAATCGTTTTCTTGTTCCCTGAGTTAAAGGTAAAGAGTTTTTAAAGTAAATTAGATGGGTCAATCTGTTAATAAAATGATCATGCAAATGTAAACATATATATATAGAGAGAGAGAGAGAAACTAGCACATGAATTGTTAAGAATTATGTTTAAAAAGTATTGGTTTATAGAATGAAAACAGTAGTTAGTTGAGCTGTAAAAAACTTAGTTTTAACACCTTGGGGCACTTTTTACATTATATATATTTACTTAAGTATCTGTGCAAATAGTATTTAAATTGCACAGTTTTTCCTTTTAACATTCTTCCTCCCCTAACCCCACATTAGGCTTTCTCCATTTCCAAGTACACAAATTGTATTAAAATAAAATCTTTTTGAAGGTTGTGAAGGATGCCTGGCCTACAGTTCCCCAGAACAATCATCAACCATTTCACAGCTCTCATGGATCATGAACTCAAAAACAAAAGCCCCAACAGATTAAACGTGAAGTCAGCAAGAGGGTTAAGAGAAAATGCAAAGCATCAGAAAATACAGCAGGTAAGAAAACAATGCAATGAGCCGGAAAAGAACTGTGTGTGGGTTTGCAAGGTCTCCACCACTTACCCCAAACTTCTCCATTTCTTCTTCCTGTAAGTGAGAGCCATGGAGATTGAAGCATGGGTGTAGAAAGAGAGACAGAAAGATCACAAGCTCAGAAAGAAAGGACTAGACTTCTGGATAAGCAGTACTAGAAGCTCACAAATATTAAACTCCATAATCACCTCACACACACAACATTACCGGCAATACTTTACTCGCTCAAAAGATAGATATATTTAACTTTTTTTCTAAAAACTCCCCTCCTTCACTGGATTAATCATTTTTTGACTATACTGCCAACTAAATCCACTGCATGGATACTGAGCCCATATAGTTTGGTTTCCTTATGTATTTTAGTTCATACTATCAATTATGAGTTTTAAGCTCTACAAATCAAGTGTTCTGACAAGTAAGGAATAGTTGTGCCTAGTTTCAAATGAAAAATTTCTGCAGGACACACTGTTTTACTGACAGTCAGAAGTGCACCTGAGGCAGAATAAGACATTTATTTTGAATTAGAGATCAGGGGATTCTCGGCATCACCTAATAAAATTTCTGCCATGCCACAAATGTAAATATTAAAAAATGACTCATTTATTAGGAGACCTCTAAACCCAAACTTCTCTAATCCCACACCTGTTACTGAAGAGGACACACTCACCGAGTCCTGAACATGAGGGCAGGGTCCATGTTAACTGAAGCCATTCGGCCAACGTGACGAATTTCTTTTGCAATCATCCTTAGCTTCTCAAAATTGACTAGCCCATCGACTTTTGAGTCATTTCCTATTATTGGTGAAGAAGAAAAAGGGAATCCTATCACATTCATTTATCTTCTGCTCCCATAAGTGAAGACAGAAAATCTACTTTATATTTACCTTCATGAAGGAATGTGAGATCCTTCTTGATAACTGGGAATAGAGGGATTATGGGAGGCTGTAGGTTTTGACTGTTGAGGACATTGCGATATTTTGCCATGTTTCTGGAGGGATCAAACAAGTCTTGGAGATCTTGAAACAGCTTTTCATATTTATTGGGAAGTTTTTCCCAGGTTGTTCGTAGTCTGGCTACTGGTGCCAAGTTTAAGCCACTGAAAGGAAAAAAAGAAAAGTGGTATGAAATTAAATGACTCATTCTTACGAAATGAAGAAGGTGAAACAGCATATTGCTTATTAATATATAACACCTCTGTGTTTATGCTGAATATACATAGCAATTTATAGGATTCCTAAGAAACTACTAAGAACTCTGAGTAAGGAGAATTGAAGACAGAAGCAGGGTCAGGAACAAGGGTTATTATTCTTCTTCCCTTCAGACCCTTCTAGTTCATTTATTATGAACAAACTAGAATGTGAAGTATTATGAGGGTAGAATTCTCTTTTGCAGTTTTGCCTCCATACATAGAGAAGCACTTGGCACATAGGAGGCTGGTGATAAAATAGACTGGCCAAGTGTCCTATAAAAGAAAATAAAAGTAATGACTTTTATTTAACACTAATGACAATATGATCAAACTCCTAGTGAGAGACAATGACTCACAATCACCGTGAATGTCAATACTGCTAATTGTTTCAGTCTGTAGTGTCTTCCAGCCTCAATATAAGCACTTTCAAGGGAAGAAAATGAAAATGAACATTCAGTGGGCATCTGCTTTGTGGTGGCTGATAGAAGTCCACATACATAATGTCATTTAAGTTACTTGATCCCTCGTTGGGGCACTGTTACTTCATGAGAAGTAGACTGATATTCAGAGAAATTAAAATAATTTGCCCTAACTTGCAGAACTAAAAACAATAGTGAATATAGCTTTTCTGGGCTCTACATGTAGTTTACAAGAGATTGTTTGGATTCCGAGAAAAAGAATTATTCGCTATGACTCCATCAAAAGCTACTACACTTAAACAAATTATACGGTGTTCGTGGACTGATGTGTAATTTTGATCGCAAACTGAATTGAACCTTAGGACCCATGTGTTCTCTTACCTGATGATTGCAAACATTGAGTTAAAATTCTTGCATTCCCTGCAATGTAGTGCTATCTTGATGAAATGCTTAATGATCTTCATCCTCTTCAGCTGGTTTGTCTCTCTCAGAATTTCAGATGCCACCCAAAATGTTTCTTGGTTAATTACTTCTTCAAATTTCTTCAGGTTGGCACAGCTGGTTTTTGATTTGAGTTTAAATAAATCATCTATATATTCAGTAGGTTCAATGTTACGGAAAAGTTCGAAATTTCGCATAGAGAGCTGTGTGGCCACTTCCATAGTACTGAGCTGCAACAGGGAAATCTGACTCTCCCTCAGCAGCTCCTGAGCATCTTCGTCTGAACAAAGAGTTTCTGTCTCCATGTTGTTTTTCAAGTAATACCTATGAAAAACACAGAATTCTAAGCCTAGGCAGCAGCCCCATGAAAGAAATGATGCTACTTTGTGGACAACACTTGCAAGAAAAGGTGTTTGAGTAATGGAAGAATCCTCCTCTACAAGGACAGAGAATACAGCCTCTGCCCTAGTCACCAGCTTGTAGAATCACCTATCAGGAAGTCACTGATGGGAGCTAATAAATCACATGTCATTTCATTTGTATCAGCTATCATGCATTTTTCTCCTGCCCTTTCCTGATTTCTAGATTATTTTACAGATTTTCTTTTTTTTTAATAGTTGTTTTTACTTATTTATTTTTTACAAATAGTTTATTGTCAAGTTGGTTTTTTTTATTTTTACATATTTTCGCTAAAATTGGCAGAAAATAGATCAATTTAAAATTTCAGTTTAAGTAAGAAAACAGGCTCTAAGGAAGGCACTGGGAGAGATGAGACACAGGTCATTACCTGTTTTCCTAGAGAGAAACAAAGGTTTATCAATAGGTAAACCTGGTCTAATTTGAACCTATTTATTCAAATACCAAAGAAACCTATAAGGTATTCCCTTCTATCTGATACTATGAATACAATGATGCCAAAATAGATTTCTTAATTTTTACATTTTTTTAATGTTTATTTTTGAGAGGGAGAAAGGGAAACACACAGAGTGTGAGGGGGGAGGGGCAGAGAGAGGGAGACACAGAATCTGAAGCAGGCTCCAGGCTCTATGCTGTCAGCAAAGAGCTGGACGCAGGGCTCAAACTCACAAACCGTGACATGACGTGAGCCAAAGTCGGATACTAAACCAACTGAGCCACCCAGGTGCTCGATTTTTAACATTTAAATATCTGATTTTCACAAAAACCCTACAAGTAAGTGGGGCAGGTATTATTCTTGTCAGATGAGGAAACAAAGGCTCCAAAATATTAATAAGTAGTTAATATCAATGACAGAGACGAGATTTCATTAATAATCTTTGTCTTTGTAAACAACTTGTTGAAAATAGAATCCAGATGTTTGTGGGTTTTTGTTGTTGCTGTTGTTTTGTAGACAGATCTTTTCCTAAGCCAAATTCCATAAAGACAGAAGCAGAATGAGCACAGTGGGAATCCTGCCAAACTGGCCTTTTGCATCTTTCACCAGAATAACCATGACGGAGAACACATACCTTGAGGTATTCACACTCACAGATTGAATGTTCCCAGTTTTGATTACTCATGAAGTCAATGACATGTATTCATCTATAATTTTCTTGAATGTGAGCCATGAATCTACACTTCAATGGAGATTTGTAGAACTCCATCATGGTTACAGAAATATCAATGTGCCTTCAAATGATAATGAGGAAAACTGATCTCCTAAAACAACACTAACTGCTAGTGTCAGGGTTGGAAACATAGTGAAAGTGAAGAAGAGTATGAAAGTTGTAGTTGATAGCAAGAAAAATGAAGTTCTGAATGAATTAAATCAGGTTTGGATATACTATGGAAAAGTCAAGTACAAAAAAACACTCCAACAAGAAAAAAAAGTGATTTATGAAACTATTCAGTGAGTGCACAATCTAGTCATTAAATGAGAATCAAAGTAACTGCTTTTCCAACTTTCACTAATTTGTGGTTTGAGGACACACATTACATATATCCAGGGAAATTCAGGAGACTGACAAAATCAGGTACAATGTTACCTTGCAAGTCATATGTGATAGAAGTAGTTAAGCGGCAAAGACCAAGCTCTGAAGCGTCTAAACGTCTGGTTCTAGAGCAAGGTATTTTTCACAGTGTAGCACATGATAACGGGCAGCATTAGGCAGTCACATGGCCATAGATATCTCCATCTAAATAAATGAAGCTCCTAGAAAGGTTGGGTAGGCAGGAGTAATGGACACCAGAATATGACTTAAAAACGTGTTTGTGAATGTACACCTCGAGGAAAGAGTATCAGTGTTAGCGCTGTGCCTTTGCCTCAGGCACTCTCTACCACTCTGCCAGCCCGGTGTCCTACAGCCAGTGTAAGATGTGACTGCCTGTGTGTGCCCCAACGACCAATAACAATATGCAGGTCACAGCGCCCTGCTTTTCAAAAGGGTCTTAGGAGGCCCTTGTGAGGGTCAGCAGTCTACTGGGTACATTTACTTTGATTCACCAATTCTTGGAGAACGGGATAAGACTTCTTGCTCATTTGCAATAGTACTTACTCATTTTAAAAACCCTTTGAAAGTGCTCATCTCCTAGACTTTGGTGTGGGTTTGAATAGGGGTTAAAGAAATCCAACAGGATAGATCTATCATATACCTTCCACTTAGTTGAATTCTATCAGCAAGTTTGGAAAGCTGATCGGGGAGTCTTCTTTGTTTGATTACACCCTCAGGTGTGACAGAGACCTCACACAGCGAATATTGATCTGGGGTGGCAGTCACAGCAAACTCCCTGATGGCCTGAATGACTACTTCCTTCGCTGTGGTGTCCTTACTGATCATGATGTATCGGCTTTGCTGATCAGCTTTAAAAACCCTTAGCACTTGATCTGGCAAGTCTAGAGAAAAGAAAAACCACATGTAAGTAGACAGGATTTTAGCATATGGTAATACAATTAAGTGAAGTAATCTGGAAAACACCCCAGAAAAGATAAATGCTAAACTTTCATCTCTCATTACGGTCCTTCTTTTTCTAAATTTATTTCTGAGAGAGAGAGACAGCATGAGCAGAGGGATGGTCAGAGAGAGAGGGAGATAACAGAATCTGAAGCAGGCTCCAGGCTCTGAGCTAGTTGTCAGCACAGAGCCCGATGCGGGGCTCAAACCCATGAACTGTGAGATCATGACCTGAGCCGAAGTCACTTAACCAACTGAACCACCCAGGCACCCTTACAATCCTTCTTCAAAGATTCTATAAGTCAACATACTGATTTGCTGCATGAACATAGTTTTCCCTATTGACACCTGAAGGATCCACAGACAAATGAGAACATCATCAGTACACAACAGTAGCACATAAGATTCTCAGGCTGGTAGCAAAAAAGGAAGAATTTAAATCTAAAGTTCGTCTTTATTATATTGAAAATCCCATTAAGCTAACCTAATATATTCCTCTTACTCTATTTATTTAACATGACCTAGTAATAACCGGCATGGTATGTGTTATCTTCATTTTATGAAAGAGAAAACAAGTTCAGAGAGATTAATTTGCCCAGAATCATATCAAATTAGTCTGAAGAATAAGAGAGAATGGATTCCGGTAGTTTGAAATTGGAGCATTTGACACAATCCATCCAGCCCCCAAGAACACCCAGCATTCCCGTATGTGAGAAGAAAGCAGATTCCGACAGGAAAATGAAGGCAGCACAGGCGGTGCTCACCAGGAGTAGTACTGAAGTCTAAAATGCGATGGTGTGACTGCAATAAATCAGGATTACTGGACGATAAGGTTCCACTGACAGGCAGTGCGGTTGGGATGTGCTTGGTCTGCCGTAATCCTACTATGCTGTCATCTTGAGACTGACCAATTCCAATATCACTGAACAAAGAGAAAAATCAGAAAGTAAATGATATGCAAGTAAAAAGGTTATAACTCACCAATATGTAATAGACACAGACCATAAATAAACCATATTTTTATAAGACTTACAGCTCATTTTAAAGTACCATTAATAAATTTGGTTGAAAATTCAATAGCAATGACTGCTTAAGTGTATCTAACTCAACTTATTTTGCTATTTCTTAAGCATATGTTATCCTAAAACCTATGTCTCTTCCAGTAGACAAAGTGTATTAGCAGTCTATCAGTATTTTCAAGAAAAGATCAGCTCTAGTGATTCCTGGCAATAGATTTAAGAATAAGCACATTAAACAGAGTGCATTGAGGGGCACCTGGGTGGCTCAGTCATTGAGCATCTGACTTCAGCTCAGGTCATGATCTCATGGTTTGTGGGCTCGAGCCCCACATTGGGCTCTGTGCTGATAGCTCAGAGCCTGGAGCCTGCTTTGGATTTGTGCCTCCCTCTCTCTCTGCCCTTCCCTTGCTTGCGTTCTCTCTCTCAAAAATAATAAACATTAAAAAAAAATTTTGTTTAAAGAGTGCATTTAGTCTCACTCAACTGGTGACTTATACATCAGAATGATAAATTATTTTATAATCTGATCTTTAAGAACTAAAAAAACTGAGTAAAATAGAGAAAAAAGTCCAAACTGTCCTATTTCATTCTCCAGTGTTTTAGAGAAATAAATGAGATCACTATGGAGTCAAATGTAAAGAAACCCTGATACAGAGATTGTTTAATTGTACAAAGCATTAAAAAGCAGAGGTGCATGGTGATATTTCTTAGCATCAAAGAAGAGGCAATGGAAATCCAATGACTCACTTTTATTTTTAATTCTCTACTCAAAATTTCTAGTTACACATTTAAATTCCAGAGAAATGTTCCTTATTGCTGATAGCTACAAACTCATTTCCGTGTATAAAATGTTGTTACTGTGGACAATTCTTAAAAGATGATTTAATAATATTTAAAAGCTTCTAGATTTGAAGGGTGAACTATTTCCAAAAATGACATTAAAATTAAAATAATAAGCATGGATACACATAAAATATCCAGATCATCAGCAAATGGTTATAGTTCTAATTTCCAGAAATACCTTAAAAACGAAGAGAAAGAAAACTATATTAAGGTTGGGCATCCAAGGTGTTATAAATAAAATTAAGACATTTAACATTAGTTAGGTTTTCAGACATTAGAACTTAATTATAATATGTACTATCTTTAACGGCTGTGATAATTTAAAAAGTATACCGTAGCATTCTTTACTTTGAAGTGGGAATTATAAAGTTAAATAAGGACAAGATTTTTCTTTTTTTTTTTTTTACAAGATTTTTCTTTTAAAGTCAACACAAAAATTAAAGACGATTTTAATGTGAATTCTTCCAAATTCATAGGTAAGTCCATGACAAAATCCAATTTCCATTTAAACACATATAGGACACACATAAAGATGACAAGTATTAATGTTCTGTGAAACATTAAAACCTTCACATTGGTAAAATTTTATTTCTCAACCACACAAACTATCTTTACGGCCAAAAGTATCAAAAGTAATCCATGACATAAGACAACTATTATGGGCTCGGGCCAAAGATATAGAGCCAACTGGATCACTATGGCCACAAATGGCTAAAACCGCTAGAGCAACCTTCTTAAAAAATGTTTCTCAGTAACATTTTAACATCTAAAATGAAGATCTAATAACTCTTGCCTATGTATCTGTTATCCACAGACATGAGGATACTCTCTTGGATTGAAACTCCTTTACATTCAAAACTTCATTCAGAAATGTCCCTCTCTGATCGTTGTCTACTGTCTGACCTCTGTAACTCTTCTCATGGTATTGAAACTGGCTAGCCTTGTTGATTTTATAGTTTATTGCCCTACTTCCTCTTTTCTCAGAATTCATCACTCTTTCTCTACTTCCCTGACAACCAGATCTGAATCCTATAATCCTCTTGACTCACCCTTTTCTTCCCTCTGTTCACATCACTCTCCCATGCCTATCCTTGCCAGTTGCCAGTTTGCCATCATCCAGCATCTTAACTTCTGTAATACTGACAGTGCTGGGGGGTGGGGAGGGAGGGACACAGTGTGTCTAGATCTGTCTGATTGACTAGTTTAATGACATTGTTAAAAAAAAAAAACATTGTAAACACATGCTGATTTCTAAGAGAGTAAAATCTTAGTAGTAACTAGTATTAAGTCTATCATACCATATAATAGATCCTACAGTTTACTGAACCTGCTTTTAAAAAAAAATTTTTTTTTAATGTTTATTTTTGAGAGAGAGAGAGAGAGAGCGCGAGCATGAGTGGGGGAGGGGCAGAGAAAGACAGAGACACAGAATCCCAAGCAGGCTCCAAGCTCTGGGCTGTCAGCACAGAGCCCGATGTGGGGCTTGAACTTGTGACCTGTGAGATCATGACCTGAGCTGAAGTCGGACACTTAATGGACTGATGCACCCCCAGCCCGCTTTTAAATATAGTTTTTTAAATTTCAGTTGCATTACATACATGAATTATTTCAAATAATTTTCACAATAAAATACTTAAATGAGATATATCTTTCCATTTAAGTTTATTTTAAGACAGACAGAGTCAGTGCTGGTGGGAGAGAAGCAGAGAGAGAGAGAGAGAGAGAGAGAGAGAGAGAGAGAGAGAATCCCAATGAGGCATGACTCCAGCTTAAGTCGGGACTCGAACTCACAAAACTGTGAGATCATGACCTGAGACAAAACTAAGTTGGAAGCCCAGCATACATTTTCTTAAATACAAATTTAAGACGTTCCCTCAGTGTTTAAAAATCAACACATCTTATTATCTTCTTTTCTCTTCTCTAGCTTTTGAATATATTTTTAAATACACATAAAACAAAATTATACATAGTATTTTCATACTGTGTTCCTTGCTAATGTCTTGTAGTGTGGATGGCTTATATCCCAGTACTTACATGTCATATTTCTAGTAATACTTTCCAGGGTCATACTGACTTCGGTTTGACTATTTTTTAAGGTTCATACTTAGCTCATGGTCAATATGACTATAGGATTTGTTGTTGTTATTGTGCTACTCATAATTCTACATTTAAGTAATTGTTTCTGCCCATTTTAAATTAAATTTTTTATCAAGAATGCTCATTTTATTTTATTTTATTTAAAAAAAAATTCTTTTTTTTAATGTTTTATTTATTTCTAGGAGAGAGAGAGAGAGAGACAGTGTGAGCAGGGGAGGGTCAGAGAGAGAGGGAGTGACAGACTCTGAGACAGGCTCCAGGCTCTGAGCTGGCAGTCAGCACAGAGCCCGACGCGGGGCTTGAACCCACGAACCGCGAGATCATGACCTAAGTGAAAGTCGGACGCTTAACCGGCTAAGCCACCCAGGCGCCCCAAGAATGCTCATTTTAAAAATCAATTTCTATTTTCTATAATGCTCACAGGCCTAATCCATCGTTTATTAGAAACTTACTCAATATAAACATGCTCTCAAGTCTATAAATAAGCCATTGTACTCATTGCTTATCCTTAGGACTTGGTTGTAAGTCATTATATCATTATAATGATATAATATTCATTCTATTCAGTGGGGACAACACAGGTTTGACTCTCCCACCAATACTATATTTTGGACCATATCTCTCTAATCTGTGGATAAAAATTTTATCTGAAATGGAATTTAAGAAATGTTTCATGTAGTTCTGAATATCTACTGTTCCTCTAGAAGACCCATTCAATTATCAAAGAAAGAAAATATCCTACATGTTTTGGAACTTCTCTATCATTGTAGCTTGGGGACTATGTAATAAATGCATTTGGTGCATCCACGTAATTTAACATTAAAAAAAAAACTTTGGCTAATGGTAATTGAATTTTACAAAAGATCTCTAGACTAAGAAAGAGCTAAAATGAAGAAATAACCAAGCAAACTGGCAAACAAACAAGATTAAAAAAGCATGGCACCTACTACCTTGTCTAGTCTGGGCTCCTGGAATAAATAAGCAGCCAAGAAGAGATTCAGTAATACACCTGACATTCTGACTATAGAGCCCACTAGGAGGAAGGAAAAGAGTTCTGTGCTTGGTTGGTGATATCCGAGAAACAGTTAAATAAATGAAAACAAAGAACAAAGAGAATGGCAAGGATGAATAGTAGCAACCAAAAGAAGAAATGATTTGGCTGACAAAGGGCAGATAGTGACGGTAGACCAGATATCCAGAAACAATGAAATTCAGCAAAAACAACTCCGACCATGGGTGAAACAGGAGCAAACACACGTGCTTATTTTTTTTAAGTCCAGATTTAAAAAAAAAAAAAAAAAAAAAAGGTTCAAGTGAGGACATGCTAAACTATTTCTAATGAAGCTTGGGTTGGGCAAGTAAGTGGCAAACATACAAGATTGAAATCATTACTAATATTGCTTCTAAGATAACTCAGCCATAAAAGCTGTGAACATGGGCACACATTATCACTACCTCTGCATACCATTTTAACACAATATTATTTTAATAATGCAGAGAAAATTCATACACTTACTTGTATGGTTTCTGTGGCAAGATACTGATCCGAGTCTTATCTAGTATCTTTTTTAGCTTGTTTCTTCCTCCAACAGTATTAGCTTTACTTTTTTTATTGACTTTTTCAAGTCCTATCACCTGTTCTACATCTACAGCGAGATCTGGAATGGAGTAGCGGCTGGCCTTCTTGATATCTCCAATTTTAGGAAGGTGAGGGGCACCATTTCTTTTCTCTTCTGATAATCTTGTTAGCAGTTCTTTAAATACTAAAATAGAAATAAACACCACAAAACAACGATTATAAGAAATCCAAACAATTCAAAGGAAACTGGAGGACTTGGGAACAGGTGAGAAGTGTATACTTCAACTATCAAAACTGTAATCCCATGGAAAAATACTACCCCAATGAATGCATGACCCCAAGAATCTGCTTTGTTATATTGCTCTATCACGTTCATTCAGACTAAGTTAAAATATAGTAGTACATCTTTAGATCTTTAGGTATTTAAACATAATAGCTATTTAAAACATTTATCAATAAAAATAATTTTTATGGTCCTCAAGCTAGATTTTTAGAACTACTTACATACTTACATAATTAATATCTGTATCTATGCATTTTACTGTAAATATTTTGATTCTTATATTTGAAATATTATTATAAAAATGACTTTTTTCATGATTAAGACCTAAATGTCTTAAAGAAAAATTTCTTTTCATGATTAAGACCCAAAGGAGAAAAACGGAAGTATGCAAATATACTTACCAAATAAATTGGTTTTCACAGTGATTGATAAGTGTGTGTTATTTCTGAGAATTTCCATGGCTTTTGACAGCTGAATATTTTCAAAGTTTTGACCATTTACTTCTAATATCTAAAAATAAAATTATGAAATTCATTTCAGTATCCCAACTGATTGAAGAAAAAAGGCACCAATAATGACTCTTCGGGTTTGGATTTAGAAATATCATACCTGATCCCCTCGTTTCAAGCCTGCTTCAGTTGCTTTGCTACCTGAATCTACACTGTCAACAAAGATTCCAAATCCCTTCTCTGAGCCACCAAGTAAGATAAAAGGCAAAGGAGCTTCTCGGGATGGTTTTGTTAACGTCATCAATCTTCTTTTTGCTTTAGCTGCACATGCAATATTTAACAGCCTTAGATGTCCGCCCATTTTCTATAAAAGTTCAGAAAGAGTGGTTTCAAAAATAGGCTGAGTTAAATGAACTTAAAATTGATGGCTTTTTTCCATAAAAATATTACCTCTCTTTCCAGGTTATTTTCAAATTCTTCTAGAAATCGAGTCATCGCAGGATCTCCTTCAAAGTCATTGAAGTGATTATTCACCCATAATAATACTACCCGTGTAACCTGAAAAATCAATTGTTTTTAACAGGTTTTCTTCTTTTTAGTGCTAAAAATCTGCAATTAAAGTCATTTCAAAAAAGATACCGAAAAATTTACTTAATAACAATGGACAAGAAAATAAACTAACAACAAACTCTCACAGCAAGGATTATTCGTAAGATAATGACCTTCTGAAAAAATGTATTTAAGATTATGAATATATACTTTTGTTTTTTTTTTGCTAAGAATGATATTGAATCTGTGAAACATAATAAACTTCTATCTTGTTTACTCTCAAAATATATTTGAAACAGGTCACAATAAAAACAAAGCTATAATAACACCAAAATAATGTAACACAAGACAAAAGAAGACAGAAACTAAAAAATAACAGCAGAGGGCAGAAGAGACAAAAGGAATGAATAGTATTAAGCCTAGAAAGATCTATAAGGTAACAAGTTATAAAAGTAAGGAGCTAGCTGGGACTTAATTGGGAATTACATCTTACTTGCCAACATTTAGATTCAGGAGGCTTTTAACATCGACAATTCTTCAGGAAAAATGAGTAGCCTTTTCTTACACTGCACACGTGTTTCCACATAGCCCTACACCTCCTTTATACAGACCCACACATGCACACACATACATACATACACACACACACCCACAGAGTTACAGAATATTCATGCTATACCCAGCAAGAGGGGTGTGACATTCATTAGACTATAAGCTCCATGTGGACAACTTTATCCATTATGTTCTCAGGACATCCTTAAGACTTATTACAAAGCCTAGCATAAAGTGAATTCTCAACAAAATCTTACTAAATGAAGTGAGTGTAACTGTGACTTTAAATATAAAAGTACTTGTTTTATTTAAGACTTTCATTTTCTAAATTTTCAATAACATAAATTTTCCACAGATTTTTTTTTCAAACATCTTAACCTCTAATCAAACCATCTCACCTTTTAATCAAAGTGAGAAAATTAACCACAGTATTCTAGCCGTAGAGAAACAAAGGTGACAGTATACAGTTAATTTTTAACTATAGTTAATATACACTCAGGAGTTAAGCCTTGATATTTATATTATCTTTTGGTCATTTACTATCGCTATTGTCCAATTTTCAAATTTTGGAAACTGGATCACATCTCCCTTGAAACTATATCTAATACCTTTTTCATAAAATTAAAATTCTACAGCTGAGAGGCCAACTTAAAAGTCTTAGTAGCCTATTACCGGTTAGAAAACTGAGATTCAGGGGCACTGAGGTGGCTCAGTCGGTTAAGCATCCTACTCCGGCTCAGGTCATGATCTCACGGTTCATGAGTTTGAGCCCCACGTTGGACTCTGCTGTCACTGCAAAGATCACCTCAGATCCTGTCTGCCTCTCTCTCTGCCTCTCCCCTGCTTGCTCACTTGCTCTCTCAAAAATAAACATTAAAAGAAAAAGAGAAAACTGAGATTCATAAATCATAAGTTGAATACTACGAACTACCACCACCAACGAACAATCTTTAAAATGTATGATGTATTAAGATGTATTAAGTGCATTGAGCCAGGTACTACATAAAGAACTTCACTTCAATTATTCATGTTCACAATAACCCCCAAAAGATGTTGATTATTCATTTTACAAGTAAATCAGTGACCGTAGGAGGGTCAGATGACACCTAAGGTACATGGCAAAGACAATACTTAAACCACGTTTTGATGGCTGGAGAGCCTGGCTAAACAAGCCTGGGCTTGTGACTCTCAGAATATGAAATGAAAAGCACTGCGGTCCAAATGATTTCTCAAAGACCACAGAGCTAGTTAGGGGCAGGGCCAGCAGTAGAGCCTGGGGGCTTTTCACTGTTGGTCTCCTGTTCTGGACTTTCCTACCTGCCTTCCCATGTCTGCCTTATGTAAATCAGATCGTCACACGGAAAGGAGAAATGAGTAGAGGTTATGGTTAACTCTTACAACTCATAAGAGTGTGTAGTTTATCATCCAATCTGCCCTTGACAGAGAGCTCCAGAGCTGCTAAAGAAACCTGTTTAGAATTACATTACTGCGTCTACTGACCAGCTACACTTACAATAAGATGCTGCCCTGGTGCTAATTTAAAAATTGCAACTTTCGTCTGGAATACACTGATCGTTTGCCCCAAAGAGAATGCTGATTCTGATGGAGCTCGGCTGTATCACTTTTTTTTTTTTTTGCTTAAAAAGTGCATTCTCTTTTTCCATTAAAATAATCTAAGGGGTGCCTGGGTGGCTCAGTCAGTTAAGTATCTGACTTCTGATATTCACTCAGGTTATGATCTCGCAAGCGTGAGGTCAAGCCCCACATCGGGCACTGAGCTGAGCATGGAGCCTGGTTGGGATTCTCTCTCTCATTCTCTCTCTCTTATTCTCTTTCTGCCCCCCTCCCTCACACATACTCTCTCAATCTCTCTCAAAATAAACATTAAAAACTAATTGGAACATAACTGGTATGACAAATATGTATATATACTAAAGTATCTTTAAATTTATATCTGAATATTTCACATTTAAAAGCCAAATGAGAATACATTTTCCAACCTTATCCCTGAGGCTCGGGTCATTAAACCACTCCAATAACTTTTTGCCCACTTCCATTGGGCTAGAAAGAAAAGTCCTGTAGGTCAACAGGAAGTCTTCTATGAATGTTGGATCCACTACCGAATGCTCTTCCACCAAATGCATCGTTAATCTTTCTGAGGTGCCCTGTAACAAAAGGTTTAATCACTCTCTCGCATAAGTAACATCTCTATGACATAATAATTCCAAATTTTCAACTAAGATGAACTGGGTAGTAATATATATAATAATTTATTAAACTGCTGTTCATCAAGAAGTATAAAGAGCTTTTTAACAGCTAGGAACTTTTCAGAGGAATTATATGTAAAAATGGGGAGAAGGATCTTAAGTTCTCATAACTAACTGACACTCCCCAAAAAAATCCTTCCTACAAGATGGAGGCAAGTTTGTCTTACCTTGATGACGATGTGTCCCTTTCTTGTTCCGGTTCTATCAAGTTCTCGGTGTTCCTTTACCATAACAATTTCTCCTTCCTCCTCAACTTTTTGCATGTTCTTTTCTACTTGGTTGAGAATACGGCAGTAATCTTGCTGGGCTATGCAGACAAACTGGAACAAAATGTAAGTCACATGTTAATGATAAAGTGCTTCCAAGAGATCTAGCAGTACTAATAATTCAGTGTTTTAATTATTTAACACTGACATTTTTCCATGTCTTTCCCATACTCTCTAAATGAATGCAGTAATGAACCTTAATCAGATTTCTCTACTTTTTAATGTACTTCTTCCTTGGTCAAATCAAGTTTCATTTTTAGCATATTTATATGTAGTTTATATCAAAAATCCTAACCATTTTAAAAATCAGAAGGTAAAATTCAGAGTTCTTTTTCATACCTCTTCTTTGACAGTGGGATCTTAGGAGGATAAATATAAAAACATAATTACCATTTAGTAGGTTTACCAGTTAGAAAAGATTTTAAAAGCAACAATTTTAAAATAAAGATGAAAAAAAGATCAAAATTCAAAGATACCCATGGAATATATATTATACATTTGCTAATTATATTGATAAGAAGAAATCAGCTTAGAAAGTTGTTCAAAAAGTTCCACAAAACAAGCCACCTACTTGTGAAACTCAAATCATATTCCTTGTAACTAGTATTAAAGGGCAATCCTTGGTCTTAAACAAAAAAATAAGAATAATATGCACAGCAAGCCATTACTCCTCTGTGACTCCAAATATAAAAAATATCAGGGCTTAAGCTTCTGCACAGCCAAGGAAACAACCCAGAAAATTAACAGGCAACCAACGGAATGGGAAAAGATAGTTTCAAATGACATATCAGATAAAGGGTTAATATCCAGAATCTATAAGGAACTCACCAAACTACACGCCCGAAAAACAAACAACCCAGTGAAGAAATGGGCAGAAGACATGAACAGACACTTCTCCAAAGAGGACATCCAGATGGCCAACAGACACATGAAACGATGCTCAGCATCCCTCCTCATCAGGGAAATACAAATCAAAACCACACTGAGATACCACCTCACGCCAGTCAGAGTGGCTAAAATGAGCAAATCAGAGAACTCTAGATGCTGGCGAGGATGTGGAGAAACGGGCACCCTCCTACACTGTTGGTGGGAATGTAAACTGGTACAGCCCCTCTGGAAAACAGTGTGGAGGTTCCTCAGGAAACTAACAATAGAACTCCCTTATGACCCAGCAATAGCACTGCTAGGAATTTACCCAAGGGATACAGAAATGCTGAGGCATAGGAGCACATGTACCCCAATGTTCATAGCAGCACTCTCCACAATAGCTAAAACATGGAAAGAGCCTAAGTGTCCATCAACAGATGAATGGATCAAGAAGATGTGGTTTATCTATACCATGGAATACTACATGGCAATGAGAAACAATGAAATCTGGCCATGTGTAGCAACATGGATGGACCTTGAGGGTGTTATGCTGAGCGAAATAAGTCAGGCAGAGAAGGACAAATACCATATGTTTGCACGTATAGGAGGATTAGGAGGAACTTGACGGAGGACCAAGGGGGAGAAGAAGGGCGGAAATGGTGGGGGAAAGGGAGAGAGGCAAACCATGAGAGACTCTTGAATGCTGACAAAAACTGAGGACTGATGGATGTGGGGGGGAGGGGGGATGGGCATGGAGGAGGGCACTTTGGGGATGAGCACTGAGTGTTATGTAGAAACTAATTTGACAATAAACTATTTGTAAAAAAAAAAAAAAAAAATCAGGGCTTAGGGCAAACCACTAAATTACATTTCTTAGTAATTTAAAGAGAAAGTGAAGAATGAATTAAAACACTTATTACACAAATTAACCAGAAATTAGGAGACATGAGAGTATTTATAGTTTTGACTTGATGTTTGTGATAGTATATTTCTTTAACAAGATGGAAAACCAGATGTTGTAATAATAATTATCATGAATATGACACCATCATCATTTTGTGGTAGCCTTATAGCAATTTTCCATTCACCTTCCCGATTATCCCATAAAGAAAGTCCCACTATTGTCACCAGTGTACAAATGAAGAAAGAGCTGTACCAAAAGTGTGCTGATTTGCCCAATGTCTCATAATTACATGCTTGCTAATTAAAAAAAGAATATTTCATGCACATCAAAATCTTGGAATTAAGTTGAGCAATGTGTTAATAATTATTATTTCTGAATAATGCAAATTACAAGTGACTTTCATTTAATATTTTTTTAATATATTTTCCATACTTTCTGTACAATCAGTAAAGTTTTTCAAAAGAAATAGCAGTGATTCACATTTGAGAAATAGCTTATTACAATACTGTTTCTTCCAGAGCTGGTTGATAAAATCTCATTAATTTTCTATTGGAATCAAAAAGTTAAAACTCAAAAGACATGGGCTTTTATAAGTACAAATAGCTTAAGTTTTTAAATTTAAAAACACAACCCATTTCTGACCACAGGTGTATACATGTTTTGAAATATGTTGTCCTTAGTCCCTTGTCTCAAAAATATTTTATTTTATTATTTTTCTTTTTACAGGGCACCAAAATTGTTCTGTCTCCAAATAATTTTAGGTGATCTTTCTTACATTCTGTTTTAGAGAACACAATTATATCATTTTCTCATTTCTCTCCTATAAAAGAAATACATTTCATAAGTAAAAAGGAGAAAAGAAAATGCTTTCAGGGGTGCCTGAGTGGCTCAGTCAGTTAACTGTCCAACTTGGGCTCAGGTCATGATCACACAGTTCATAGGTTCAAGCCCCACATCAAGCTCTGTGCTGACAGCATGGAGCCAGGAGCCTGCTTCAGATTCTGTGTTTCCCTCTCTCTGCTCCTCCCCCTTTGGCGCTCTGTCTTGCTCTCAAAAATAAATAATAAATATTTAAAAACGGAAAGAAACTGTTTTAGAAGAGTAATGTACTATAAAATTAATCTTGACTAAGGATTTAAGGAAATTAGAATACGTTTGATTTTGAAACTCTTAAAGCCTAGAGAGACTTTTTAAATGTTTTTTTGTTTTTTTTCATTGTTGTTTGTTTTGAGAGAGAGAGAGACAGAGTACGAGCAGAGGAGGGGCAGTGAGAGAGGGAGACACAGGTCAGAAGCAGGCTCCAGGCACTGATTTGCCAGCACAGAGCCTCATGGGGGGCTTGAACCCACAGGCCGTGATGTCATGACCTGAGCCAAAGTCCAACCAATGCTTACCCCCCTGAGCCATCTAGGAGCCTCTTTGAGAGACATTTTTGTTACTTCTGTACCAAACGGAAGTACTAGGCAAAAAGAAAATAAAACCCTACTAAATTTCTAATATGGCCATACATATCTAAAAAGAAAGAAAGAATAAATACATTTATCTGTATTTTTATTAGCAGATTTATTTTTGCTTTAAGACTTTATAGATATAATAAATTCATACATAAAATATAATTTTAATTGGTATGATGAAGCCAGTTGAAAAACTGTGAAGTATGTACATGATTGTTTTGGTGAGGTTTTATACTTTCAAATAGCTGTAAGCATATGAAAGTAATGCAGACCTTGGCATTCTGATATAAAATAAAAATTCAAACAAGATTTGGTTTATAAAAGGCCAAACAAAGGCAGCTCACATTACAGGATTGGTTTTGGGGCACATGACATCACAACTGATATTTAGTAGAAAAATTATAACAGACTATAAAAGGATGAAGTAAAATTAAATGTCAACCATAACACAGTACTGTCAACTGTCAATTTATCCATGTAACTGCTTTCTCTGAAACTACTTAAATTCAGTGTCATTAGCTCCCATGGTCTCTGGAAAAGGGGAGTCTAAAAGATTTACCTTAAGAAGTTAGAGCTATTTAAACTGGCACTTTGTGGTCTGTAAGGGAAATTCATACGTAATTGTTCACACAGGTATCCCAGTGTCCGTTCCCCATTGAAGGGTGTAGGGCAAGGCTAAGCAATGTCTGATGTGTTACTGGCAGGCCTAAGACACAGGCAGTGGAGAAGAAAAAAGGGAGAAGGAAAAGAAGAGTGGGAAAGAAGAACATGAAAAGAGGGATAGAAGCGGGAAGAAGAAAAGACAGCGCACATACGGGAAACAGAGAACCATAACCAATTGCTTGGTACCATCAGGTGTCTATAACCAGCCCTGCCTTTGTCTTTCAGAGTGAACACAGGAATGAGCACAATGAAAGGAGAAAACTGAAAGAGGAGCACACAAAGGAGGGATCCAGAGCAAAATACAACTTTGAGCATATCGTGGGATCCAAACAAAAAGAAATAAATGTTAAATTTAATCCACTCATCAAGGATTAGGCTTACCACGAGCTCAACCTTCATATTACTCAATGTTTACTTTTGGAACACACTGGACTATAAGAAAATTAAGGTCGGTCCTAGGCGAAGTTGCTTCTTCTTGATAAAGAGAACACCATTTTTATTTATTTCATTTAATAACTGTTAAATGCCTACAAGGTGCTCGGTAGAATGATATAAACTTATGGAGGCCATTTTATGGATGAATGAAAATATGATTCTCATTGTTTCCTTTACTTCCCCCAACAAGAGGATGATCTGACATTTGTACTTACTGATAGATAATGACATTTTAACAGGAATACACTAAAATACTACACCAACACAAGCGTTACATTAAGTCTAAATTCATTCTCCAATCTTGTTCTACTGAGGGAACGGATGTCAGGCCTGAGCAGATGAGTCAGTGCAGGTGCAAGAGTGATTCGTGAAACCCCCTATGTAACATCTTCCTTTTACAGTGGCTTAGACTGGAATGCAGTAGAGAGAAGAGACTTTTCTCTGGCAGATACCTCACCCTTGACCTTCTTTGTATATCTGGGAACCTCATATCAAGAGTTATAGGAGTCTAGGTATCTCAATCAGAACTTTCCTTTGGGTCTACCTTGCTGACTATCACTCTGGATTTCCCACCAATTCCTCATCCGGGAGAGGAGACTCTCTTCCCTGACATCTTCCTCCTCTTCCTTTCTCATAATTCCCAAATAAATATTTAATGTTACCTGGTACATTTGATATTACTTAAGCACTCTGTAATATTCAGTCATATAGCATTTTTATCAATTATTCTGAAACATTTCTATGCCTCTAATATCGTTTCAGTTCCATGATTACAAATTTCTAATAAAAAGGGCTGGCCAATTAAGAGGTACTAATGTAATCAATGAATTCTCAGAAATAAAGTAACTTTTTAACTTGGCCTTTAAGGGCAGAGATTCCTACTAAAATGCTCTAGTAATGCAATATGTTCCAGGGAGGAACTGATAAGAGATAATAGGATAGGGAGACCTTTAACAAATTCCTAGTTTGTTTTGGACTATGTTTGGCTTTATTATATTTCGGAGTACAGTTCCAGAGCTGAAAACCCGCCTAGAATATCCTTTACAAACACATTTCCAGGCCAAATAAAGACTTCAAGATTAAACTACCATTTTGTTTTCTTCTATTATGCCAAATAACTGAGAGTTGACTATATTTAGAATGTTCTTCTGCCATTACTATTCAAAACAATGAATTAATAGCTATTTATTTTTTTCTCTAGAGTGCTTACTGAAGGAATTATTTGGCAACATTATTTTTGACTCTCTAGGTAAAATAATTTTATTTTATTTTAGGGACACCTAGGTGGCTTAGTCAGTTAAGCATCCGACCTCAGCTCAGGTCATGATCTCCTGACTCATAAGTTCAACCCCTGCATCGGGCTCTGTGCTGACAGCTCGGAGCCTGGAGCCTCCTTCGGATTCTGTGTCTCCCTCTCTCTCCTCTCTCTGCCCCACCTCTGCTCACTCTGTCTCTCTCTCTCTCTCAAAAATAAATAAACATTAAAAAAAAGATAATATTTTATAGTCGTGGTCATTTTCTCTTTTACTAAGTAAAATGCTTAAAATGAAAATTTAAATGAGTATTATTTTATATTTATCAGACACTATAAAACTTCAATGATGTTCTTTTAAACAAAATATATTCCGATGTATTTCAGACTACAGACTACTACAGTGAGCACTTAACATTAATTAGTCTGAGTCAAATCTTTGGGTTTATTTATACTAAAACATTTTATTCTTCAAAGACTTTTTTCAGAAGAGATGACATAAATTTTATATGCTTGATAACACAAGTATCTTAAATTTATTTCTCAGTAATACAGAGGTTTTCAGTTATACACAATATAATTAAGTTTCACATTAAAGTCTCCATATTTTCTCTAGTCTTTTATTTAATGTTTTATTTATTTTTAACGTTTATTTACTAAAAAATTTTTGTTATGTCTTTATTTCATTTTGAGAGACAAGAGACAAAGAGCAAATGGGAGAGGGGCAGAGAAAGAGGGAGTCACAGAATCTGAAGCAGGTTCCAGCCTCCAAACTATCAGCAGAGAGCCCAACGCAGGCCACAAACCACGAGATCATGCCCTGAGCTGAAGCTGAATACCCAACCGAATGAGCCACCCAGGCACACATAAATGCTTTTAAATAACGATTATTAACACAATTATCAACACTAACATTTTTCTTTTGCTATCAAGTATTTTCTTTTAATCAGTAATTACTTTTTTACTAGGAAGTCCTTCTACTGATTCATACTATGATTTTCATGACTTTAATTTTTTTTTAATATTTTAATGTTTATTTATTTTTGAGAGAGAGGGAGACAGGGTGTGAGGGAGGGAGGGGCAGAGAGAGAGGGAGACAGAATCCGAAGCAGTCTCCAAGTTCTGAGTTGTCAGCACAGGGCCCAATGCGGGACACGAACTCAAGAGTCACAAGATCATGATTTGAGCTGAAGTCAGATGCTTAACTGACTGAGCTACCCAGGCGCTGCTGACTTTCATGACTTTTAAATCAATTCCTTATCTTGTATGTATTTAAATAAAAACACTGCATAACTATATCACATCATCTTTACTAATCTTCTTATAATTTCTTCTCATAATGGGTGTTTTATGTATTTTCTGATAAGCAGATTATCAAATTATTAATGGAAATTTTAAAATGCCATTATTTACAGAATACTTTTTTTTAAAAGAACATATTTATAGAACACTTAGTTATGTGGAGTCCGAACAACTTTATTATTATTTTTTAAGTATGCTTTCTACCAAACATGAGGCCTGAACTTATGATCCTTAGATCAAGAGTCTATACTCTACTGACCAAGACAGCTAGGCCCAAGTCCAAACAACTTTAAGGAAGATTTATTTTTAATTTTCTAGAGTGTGATAACATTCTACTTTAAAATCTTACTTATAACTCTAAAAGATGACCTATTTATACAGGCAGAGATATCTTACCCCAACTGTATATATGTGTTAAGCATAAAATACACATTTTTAATGATATTTTATACCTGGCAGTCATCCACTTTTGTTCTCATTACTCCTTTCATGTATTCTTTGTCCATGGTAGGAGAGACACCAAAACTATTTCCCATACATAATATTTCAGCTTTTCCATCTGGATAAGTTACTTCCACAGAACCATTCAGAATCACTGACCAGGAATCCAGCTAATTCAAAAAAATGAAGACAAAGCAGAAAATCATGGTCATGCAGCTGTAAATGCTAGAATGGTCTCTACAAATGATTTAGCAGATTTTTCATTTTAAGGATGGAATAACTCAAGTGAAGTTAACAGTTTACTAAATTCAAAGAACAAGGAATAAAGCAAAGCACAGCCATGGACCTACATATTTCCGCATGCCCAGCAGAGTGCATGTCATTCCACTCTTTGAATTAGGACATTCTTCTCTAAAACGACACAAGGAAAAAGAATTCTTCTGTTCCCCAAACATATGTAAGCAATATAAAAATGATCACCACTGCCTTTAATAAGAATATCATTTTGTTCTGACAAAAGGCATATTATGAACACTTAAAGTTCTAAAAATCTGAAAAGTTAATACATCAACGTATTTCTATCACTATCATATGAAATACTATAAAAAATAAAAATACTAGATTTGGAACATTTTGACATAACGAGTGTACCATAATTCTTGGAGTTATTCAAACTAATTGTTGCTTATTGTTTCTTAAGAGGAAAAACTAAGAACTGGTTTTTTGTTCACCTGCTGTACTGAGAGACCCTCAAACAGAAACTTTGTAAGTGATAGAAAGGTTCACTAACCTCTTCACCATCATTTAGCACTATGGTCCCAGCTCTTTCCACGACTGCAAACACCATAACAGCACAGAGTTCTCGTCTGACTGACATAGTCATATTGGCAAAAGCAGGCAATTGGTGCATAAATTCTAAGAGTTGTTCTAAAAGGCAAAAGATATTGCAAACATTAATCAGCAATTATTTAACTAGTTTATTTATTTGAGAGAGAGAAGAGAAGAGAAGAGAAGAGAAGAGAAGAGAAGAGAAGAGAAGAGAAGAGAAGAGAAGAGAAGAGAAGAGAATCCCAAGCAGGCTCCACACTGTCAGCACAGAGCCTGATGTGAAGCTCAAGCTCACAAACCATGAGATCATGACCTGAGTCAAAACCAAGAATCAGACGCTTAAACAACTGTGCCACCCATGTGCTCCACGATAACTTTTTTTAAAAGCAAGCATTCAAAAGGAATGCTCTAGGGTTCTTTCTTTTTAAATGTCCTACTACAAAACTGCCCACTGGAAAAGATAATTACTTCAAATATTGTTAATACAAAAGTTGAATTTCTTGTAAGTAAATGAAGAACTTTCACTGTGGAAATGGTGACATTTACTTATTGATTTAGGAATAATGTACACATTGAAATTCAAATTTTAATGGGAATGAAGAAATTAACAAACTTCAAATGGAAAATTTCTATTGAAAAATCAGCTGTGATCTTGTTAAGGCTAATTAAAGGGTGATATGATAAGCTGAAATAAAATAGAGGCCTGAGAATTCTCAAAAAAAAAAAAAATCTTTGGGTCTATCCTAGTGCCTTTTGGGCAAGTGGATGCCCCAAACAGCCGAAATAACCACTTTCAATCTAAAGATATTTCAGGATTTAGACACTAATAGATTATTTTCTATGGATTAAGACAAATTTATAAAACTGAATCAATTAAAAATTTTATTATGCTAAGTAAAATGAGTCAGAGAAAGACGAATATCATAGATTTCACTAATATTTGGAACTTAAGAAATAAAACATAGGAACAGAGGGTAAGGGAAGGAGAAATAAAAATGGAGAAGGATGAGAACCGTAAGACGCTCTCAAATACAGAGAACAAAGTGAGGGTTGCTGGGGGGTTGTGGTGGCGGTGGGGGATGGGCTAAATGGATGATAGGCATTAAGGAGGGCAACTGTGGGGATGAGCACTGGGTGTTGTATGTAAGTGATGAATCACTGGGTTCTACTCCTGTAACCAACACCACACAGTGTGTTAACTAACTTGAATTTAAATAAATATGATTTAAAACACTGTATCATAAATACAAATGAAAAGTGATATGTTATTTTTTTATCCTGCAGACTGGCCAAAAAATAGGAAAGTTTGATCAGTCTTCCTGTTGGTGATGCTGTGGAGAATCAGCTTAAACTTTGATAGAGCTGTCGCTGTTGACAAGATGGATGACTTCATAGTCTTTACTAGTCCTGTGGTCTCTATTTTTAATTTTTTCTATTATAAGGTAGCTTTACTAATTACTAAGTTCTTTCCTTACTCCACTATGGCTCTGTGAGGTGCATGTTTTCTTTCTCATTTCACAGGGAGAAAACAGGCTCGAAGCCATATAATTAGGAGCTGGCAATGATGATTCAGGACCGTCTGGCTCCAAAGCTCCTGCTGGACGTTATAGGTAATGAGAAAAGAGCACAAGGTGTATGTCACACATCATTTGAATACTTATTAGTTATATTACTTTGGGAAAGCTGATTAATTTCCTTAAGGCATGTTTCTCTCATTTATGAAAGAAGACATAATAGCTACCCATTGTTGGACAGTTGTGACAAATGAGATAGAGATAATAAAGTCCTTAGTACAGAGTAAATACTCAGTAAATAAGAACTGCTATTACGGTCATTGTTATATTCATATCATTCAAACTTCTGGCTAAGTAAAAATTCTGCTATATTTTTCTTGTCCTCATGTGATGAAACTGTCCCTAGGTACATTCTGTCTGTTAGGATTTAGTGACACATTTATGTTATTGGAGATACAGTAGTTTGTTAACTGCCAAAACAACACAGAAGAGAATGATATATTCTGTGAAAACATTACATTTCTAGAAGGTCAGACGAAGTGTTTTTCTCGGCTCTGGCTGGGTAATGTCTCTTCTGTTTAGACCCTATGTCATTCCCCTGTAAAAGACTTTTCATAACACAGGGTGGCTTTGGAATGAGGAGAAAAACACTGATAGGTGGTACCCAGGGACTTGGTCCAAGAAGACACTGTTCTTCAACCTGACCCAGACTGATGTGCCAGGAAATCAATATACTGTTGCAACCAGCATTTTTTTTTTTTTTTTTACAACCAGCCATTTAAAAAAAAAAAAAAGAAGAAGAAGAAGAGACTCAAAGCACATCACTTATAGAATAAGTTTTGTTTAGCGAAACTTTGATTTCTGGAAGGAGTGGGTGTTTGTATTGGTTGTATCATATAAATAAAATATATTTATTCCTTGGGACAGCAATGAACCAATTTTTAATACCACTGCAATTATCTATTATATATGAGAGGTAACAATCATTATTTTACAAATGACCCTTTGATCTGAAGCAAAAAAAAATGAATAAGCTGTGGTCCTCTGACCAATGTATCACTGTTAATTCTGCCATTACAAGCCTCTGATTTCTTTGGCTATTACTGCCCTAGCCCTTACCATAAGGTAATAAAATATTACCTATAGAACACACATTTTGCTTTCCTCCCTCCCCTAGTAATATTAGATTTCCTTGGACAAGTGAAGATTCATGGTCTTAAGAAAAATATGAGGCCAGAAGTTGTCAGAAATGTTTGAAATTCAACATAATATGATATAACATAATAGTATGTCAAATTATGACCACATATATGACTGAATAATATGAAGTATATTAAGTATAAAATATATTCACTAATACTTGCTATCTTGCTTTTTGGAAGTTTCTTGCTCCATTAATGGGTCATGTAATCAAGTTGTGATATATGAGTAATGACTAAGATTTTAAAAAAATACGACAGGATACAAAATATCTGTGTATCACATATAATATGGATAAATAATAAAGAAGACAGAAAAGATCTGATGACAGCCATATACATAATTCTCTAAGGCTCCGCTGAAAAACTAAAAATAAATAAATGCTTAATCTGATGATATCTAAGAGTTAAGTCTCTCAGAGATTCAATAATAAATAATATTGCTGATTTTGTAAATTCTACTTATAACACTGGAGAATTAGAGCAATTAAATCAGTAAAGAATGTCTATCACTAATCTTCAAATAATAAGTATAAAACAGAAGCATTTGGGTATAGGGGCTCAACATAAACTCTGGTAATGCCACAGGGATCATACAGAATTCAAGGAATTAGGGTTAGCCACGAGTTCAGGGCCTGGAATGAGTAAAAAGTTCCTAGGACATGGAAAGAAGAAGCCATGGACTGGAGAAGCAGGACTACTTTCTTCTATGTTGCTTGTAAGTATCTAGTAGAATAATACTAATATTCTTATAGTTTTGTTAGGAAAGGAATGTTTATGAAAAAAGATATTTTTCCCCCTAAAGTTTATTTATTTTGAGGGGTGGTGGAGGGGCAGAGAGAGAATCCTGAGCGGACTCCACACTGACAGCACAGGCTTTGACCCACAAACTCTCAGATCATGACCTGAGCCAAAATCAAGAGTCAGATGCTCAACCAACCGAGTCACCCAGGTGCCCCCCAAAAAAGACATTTTTAAAAACTTTTTTTCTGGTCAATGTGACACAAAGAAAAGCCAGATAACCAGCTTACAGATACCACAAGCTAGATCAATATAGAAATTAACTTATCTTGGGGCACCTGGGTGGCTCAGTCGGTTAAGTGTCCGACTTTGGCTCAGGTCATGATCTTGCGGTTCGTGGGTTCGAGCCCTGCATCCGATTCTGTGCTGACAACTCAGAGCCTGGAGCCTGTTTCAGATTCTGTGTCTCCCTTTCTCTCTGCCCCTCCCCTGCTCATGCTGTCTCTCTCTGTCTCAAAAATAAAAATTAAAAAAAAAAAGAAATTAACTTATTTGCTTTGGTTTAATTTTGTATACAAAATGGTTACTATTAAGATATTTTTGAAAAAAATTATGGATTTTTTTTTTTGGTGGTATATTGAAGGGGAGAAAAAAAGAACTCTTTGGAAGGAATCTTTGAAAAGTAGGTCTCTCTCTACTTTAAGGTGTAAAGTCAAGTCCTCAAAAAGAAATTAAATTCACAACCATTCAATAACTGAGTACCTACAGAGTTATAAACTGGAGAGCAAAAATGAATCAAGTCCTTTCCTTCAAAGTATGGAAACAAAGGTACACACACCCAAGAATCTATGGGAACCCAAAGGCAAATTTTTTAATTCTTGCAATTTTTAAAATATGATCAAATATTAGCAATTTCATTTGATTCAACTTAGATTCTTCCCTCCCCCCCCATGCCATTCCTTCTTTTTCATGGGGATAGAAGAAGATGGTTAGGAATAGAGGCATCCAGAGAGCATCATTTAAAAGTTTGTAGTTTTAATGAAAGGTATCTGTTGTAACTAAATACTGATGGATCAGTTAGATTTAATAAGAGTAACAGCAAAAAAGCTAAAGAGTGTTCACATGTGGTTTTGTCCTGAGGAAACAGAATACAAGATCTTCCAAGATCTCTTATAAACCAAACAACACTCATTGGGCTTTATCTTTAATAATAATAATGGTTTATTATTTTAAATAAAAATATATTTGATAAGAGCAAGCATCAGAATCATCTCTGCTTGCAAGTGAATTGGTATTCAAGTAAATGTTATTCACTGGAGATTATATCAGCAAGCACATTTAAAAAAGAGAGAAAACTTTGTATTTTTTTTTGAAGGAATCAGCATAGCATTTGCTTTCCAGAAATTCTGGAAAAGATAGCTTCTCAGATATGAAGTGTAAATCTTAAGTTTCCAGGAATGCCATGCCACACATATTTTAATAATTATTTTCCTCTATAACTATACTAAAATATATTCAATATTCCAAATATATTAAAAAAGGAAGATACATTAACTTACAAAAGAATAATTTCCACATCAAACTGTTCATAAGCAATGTTCAATCTTATTTTTTGAAAAACAACCTATGAGCAAGGAATCTGGAATAAGACTGCAAACTGAATACACTTCAATTTCACTTTCTCTTTAAAGACATTTTTTAAAAGAAGTCGACAAGGACAAAGAGAATAGGACAGTGTAATACAACTTTGGACACTGCAAATCAAATGAATGTGTATGTGTTATCAGACACCAGAAAGAGAAACCCAATGTTTTCAGTGGGTAAAACAGAACCACTCTAATTTATGCTACAAAACCCTCAAGAGACTTACAAACTGCCGGCACCTTTGGAATGGGAGTGCAGGTGTAGAGAAGGAAATGGGCTAGAGTCAGGGATGAATATCTGTGAAGGCCTTAAGCCCCTTACTCCAGCAGAAATTATCCAGAAAGGGTTAACGCAGAACACATTTCTTTACTGGGGGCCACAGGCACAGGAGGCCTCCCTTTTTCACTTCTTTCATGTCTGAGCCCTTTAAAAGGACATTACAAGCCATTTCTTCTTAAAATAGGCTCCATTCAGTTCATTCACCAACCTCCATCACTCCCTAATCCCCACTTTATTTTTCAGACTGAAGGAAAGCAAGGATCTTTCTTGCCTTCTTCCCTTCTGAGTTGCCAGGACTTAAAAAAATGTTCAGTACATAGAAGGTGCTCGATCACATTAGCTGAATGAATGGTTACCAACATGTGATGTTTATCTATACTTACCAATTCCTATAAATTTTAATTTATATTTTAAATACCTAATACACGTTGTTCATTTTTCATCCTTAAATTTCTAGCATATGTATATAGTGTAAGTGGTAAAAGATTTTCTTCATAATGTTTGTTTCCCTCACAACACATGCAAGTAGCCACACATAACTATGCCCTTATGGTCCTATATCTAATTCCAATAAAGCCAAGTTCATGAATTTGTCTGCAAATATATATTGGCCAAAGAGAGTTGGGAGAGTGGGAGGACAGATTATCTGGGCCAGGCAAGGGTGCTTACAGATTCCAGACCTGTGGTGGACAGAAGACGCTCAACAGAAGCCCCGACTCCTAGCATTCTAAGGAAGAGCCCAGAGTGCAGAAGGCACCCCTGAACACTACACCGTTATTACACAGTCAGCTCGTACTTGGATGGGAAAGTGAGTAAAGGGAACTTCAAGGATGGGAAAAACAGATACAAAGCCACTTAGATTTCTAACCTTAGGATACATTTAAAGTCTAATCCCCCCACAGCTCATCTGCTGCTAACTTGCCATTTCGTAGTCTTCCATTCAGTCCCACCTTCAGATGGAGCCAGAGTAGAAGTCAAGTCATTTACATGGTGATTTTACCAATTATCATTGATTGGTATTTACATACAGAAAGCATATACTTTATAGGAATAGTGCTCACAAGAAAAATAATAGAAACAACACTGTTTGGAAGACTACTTTTTTTTTAAGGAAGTTTTATCATTTGTAGACTCCAGAACACAATGATTGAATAAAATTGATTCTTTAAAATTTTTTTCAACAAATGCTACTGCCTATGCAAGGGAAATTTATAAATTAATGACTTTTTAAAACATACTACTCTTGGGGTCTATTTTATCAGACCATTTTGCCATAAATATTTTCAATTGCTCTTAGATTCATTTTCTACTCCAAACTTACCAATGTCATCGTCTGTCCTGTCAATTGGATCCTTCTCTAGGCAATCTCTCACGATGTCCCTGCTCATCAGAGGATCAGATGCCCTTTCAATGTCTTCTTCATCATCATCGTCCTCAGAATCCACTGCTGTTTCTGGCAATCCACTCAGGTCCATATCACCAGCCTCGCTTTCTGTGGCCTTAAAACAGACCGAAACAAGTTTTTAAAACTCTCTTAAGTAAATCTTTTGTACCTAAAAGAAATGACAGCAAGTCTAGCTTGAAATATTAAAATTTCAGTATATTGATTTGTCTGTTACTAAGCATGTATTCGATATCAACAAATATTTATGCACTAGGCACTATGTAAGAAGAATTACTTGAAGAAAATAGGAGTGATTTAATCTCCTATTAAACATTTAGCTAGAATTAATGATTTATCTGAAAAATTTTGATTTCTTATCTGAAGTGTCACATGCATTTGAAATTGTAGAATAAAGATGAGAGAGACAGTGTTTGTTTTCATCTGTTTTTCAAAGAGAATTGGCTTAAGCTAAGAGCTTAAGGGTAATCACTGATTCTGAGCAATTCCTTTCCCAAAAGAACAGGTGTGGATTTATTAATGCTAAGGAGACTCAATACCTTCTTTCCTATTAGATGGTCTTTGTGTAAAAGTGAATCATAAGTCAAAAGTGACTTGATAAGCTTGTGAACAAAACATTAATATTTACTTTGATTATATCAATATCCACTCTGTAATTATAAATCACCAAAAAATAATTAAAAGACCATATGGCTACAAGTAACACATACTTTCTTCATTCCTCAACAAGGTGACTGCATCACCAATCAAATTTCAAGTAATCAAGTGCTTGAATATTTTCTTAGTCACTAGAGTCACAAACTTCAAACTGATCTCTTCTGTTGGGCTACCTTAAGGCTAGAATGATTATCTCATTTAGGTCATCCTATAGCCTGCTGTGATTATTATTTCCACAATATGTATAAATGTTATCATATCAACCTTACGTGACATTATATACCCAGAATTTACCAACTGCTTAAGCATCGTAAGAGGGAACTTAATGTTAACAACTTAAGTCTTGAATACCACATTTTGCCAGATAAAATATTAAACCCTTAAAAAGATTGTTATAAAACCATTAACTTCCTAGAAAATATGTATTATAAAGTTCACTAACTTCAAATAAGTTGTAATTCACATGGTTTTCAAAGATAATAAAGACATCCTATTTTTAAGAACAAGCAAAATCCTTTATTAAAAATAAATGAAAGATAAAAGTATAAAACGTTGAACTTGATCATCTTCATCATCACCACCACCACCACCATCCAACACTCAATACTTACAATGTGCCATGAACTGCTGTTTTGTATGTATAACTCATTTAATCCTCAAAACAATCCTATGAAGTGCTATTGTTGACTTTTATTATTCTTCAAATATTCCCGTAAAGAGAAATTATTGTAGAATCAAGATTAGAAACCAGGGGGTGCCTAGGCAACTCAGGTGGTTAAGTGTCTGACTTTGGCTCAGCACATGATCTCATGGTTCGTGAGTTCAAGCCCTGCATCAGGCTTTCTGCTGACAGCTCAGAGCCATTTCAGATCCAGTCTCCCTGTCTCTCTATCCATCCCTGGCTTGTGCACAGTACTCTCTCTCTTTCTCTCTCAAAAATAAATAAATGTTTAAAAAAACAAAAGAGTAGAACCTAGGAATTCTGTCTCTCCAGTCTTAACTACAACCTAATCTATCTCTTTACAACAGATACTCACACAGAATGTGGCTTATATAAGGATCTATACTTTTTCTTTAATTTAGCTTGAGTATTTAAGAAACATTTATTATTTTCCTATCAAAGTTTCACTTTTCTCAAGTCTTGATTTATACTGCAGAACATAAGATTTAATCCTACCTTTTGAAGCAATACAAACAGGTACTAATATTTTCTGTTTAACAAAAAGAATTTTAATCACATTTTCAGTTCTTTAGGTACAATTTCCTGAACTAAAATACATATATTAAAAAACCTAAGGGGAAAATAAGTGTAGAAAGAATGCCTAATAAAGACAGAATTAAAAATGGAAAACCTAATGTCTACAAAAGCTCTTTAAATAATGGCCTTCATAAATACAACTGCTTGGGTTAAGACCATTATGAGCAGAGGTGCCCTAGGTGGGAAAGCAGTGAGGCCTTGGTGGCCTTGTGGTTTTTAAGTACTTGATAAAACATATGTAGCAGTTATTTTTATTTTAGTTAAATTAACACTTCATAGGACGCTTCATGCCATTTCCTCAGTTTGGTCATTTTCTTGATATCCTTTAAGTGAAAATAATCTCTTAAGAACTGTATTCATAATACAATATATGGGATCGCTTTTGATTTCAGTAAATCATAAAGCTTTTGCATTGATCTGAGACTATTACTAGTTTTTTTGAGAATATTACTACTTAACTGTAATGTACATCTAAATCTATATTAGCTACCCATATGGAAGGTAAATTAATTTAGGACAGGAGTTATTTGCCTAACTGAATTAACTGTGGCACACTCAGAAACACATCTCCTAATTTAAATTCAGAATTCACAGAAATTGTCTCTAGATTCTAGAACGAAACTAAAGTAGAACCTGACATGATGTATTATGCTAACACTGTGATCAGAGAAATTAGGCCAACACTGTTATCACAACCTTATTTCTGAAGTCTAGAAATGTGACAATTTGCTAATGCTTGCTATGTTTACACTTTCACCCCAGTTTCACCTTAACATTGAAGATTTTTATTCATCACCTTGTATTTTCATATATATAATCAGCCCTCTGTTTATACATACATCCCTTAATATTACCGAGATTGAAGAAGGGACTACTAGAGACAGAAATAAAAAATAACTTCTAAATAATATAGTTTTTTAGCTTACAGTGTTTCTTTAAAATTTAAACGCCTAAAATACAGTAAGAGATAAAAAATATATTTTGTACCATCCCAAAGAAATCATTACTATAATTTAAATAAATTATATGTAAGTCTTAAATAAAACAAAAAGACTCTTTTTTTTTTTTTTTTTTAAAGTAAGTTCTATGCCCAATATGTGGCTTGAACTCACGAACCCCATGCTCTATTGACTAAGCCAGCCAGGTGCCCCAAAACAAAAAGCCTTTTAAATATGAATTGGATTAGTCTTTCCAAAACTGAACCCTCCATCCCATTGTGTAAATGATCATTAGTTGTTTTCTATCTCTGTTATGTGTATTTAATTCTTAAATCATTCATGAAATAACATTCACTAAACCAGTAACTTATTTTTCTAAATAAATATCCATTATATTTTAAAATACTACAGAATTCCTTTATTTAATTTTTTTTTTTAAAGTAAGCTCTAGACCCAACATGGGGCTTGACCTGACAACCTTGAGATCAAGAGTTGGAGGCTCTACTGACTGAGCCAGCCAGGTGCCCCTACAGAATTTCTTTTAATACATTTTAATAGAACTTGATAACAAGTTAGGAGTCTACTAATGCCATAATACTGCTGCTTGATGAACAATAAAACTTTTGGAGACTGGAACGAAATGTTTACTGAACAAACACCAACTGGTCTACAGGAGAAGTGTACTAAACCTAGGAAGAATGCCTAGAACCTAGTAGTTACTGAATTTACATTTGCTAAATGAACAAGCACAGGGTTTAATAATTCAGATCTCAGCTCTACCATTTATTATGTGACTTTAGCAAAATTACTTAACCTCTATGAACCCAGTGTTATCACTAGAGTTCTATGCTCCCACTCACACGACTGTTCTTGAATCAAGTAAGGGGAGAGAAAGAATGCCAGTTACAGGTCACATCAAAAGTCAGTCCCTGGCTCAAGGGAACACATTTTTTATATCAGCATTTGTGTACCTTTACCTCCCCTCATCGCGCCGATGAAGCTTATACACAATTTCTATCGGCAGCATTTGTCAAAAAAAACCCCCAAAACTCTGTTAAATAATTCAACCCCTTACTTACTGTAAAAAAACTGTCACTCAGACTAATTGCAACCATTTAATTCCAGCTAAATGGCTCATACAACAATTATAGGAACAGTGATCCTATCCTGAATGACTACCATGTACATGAAATCTTCACATCAATTCAGCAAATTAGGATTATTACTCCTCCTTTTCAGATGAGAAAACACTAGGAAAATCAAACAAATTGTTCAATGCAAACAAAACCAAACCTAGTAATTGTGTTCGGGCTTAAAAATCAGGTCTGACCAACACAAACTACTAAATGATTTGCACTATAATACTTTGCCCAGTTTTCTCAATAGACTGTCTTCATAAAGAAAATTGCTAAATCATTAATCACCAGGGACTTCAAATAAAAACCACAACGAAATATCACCTCATACCTGTCAATAAATAAATAAATAAAACAAAACAAAAAAACAAGTGCTGGCAAAGATGTGGAGAAAAAGGAACACTTATGCACTGTTGGTGAGAATGTAAATTGGTACAGTCACTGTGCAAAACAGGATAGATGTTCCTTAACAAATTAAAAATAGAAATACCAGATGATCCAATAATGCTACTACTGGGTATTTACCCAAAGAAAATGAAAATACTAACTCAAAAGGAGATATGTACCCCATATTTATTGCAGCATTATTTACAATAGCCAAAGTATGGAAGCAATTCAAGTATATATAGATAGATGAGTGGATAAAGATGTGGTATACACACACACACACACACACACACACACACGTACACACAGGAATATTATTCAGCCATAAAAAGGAATGAGATCTTGCCATTTGCAACAACATGGGTGAATCCAGAGGGTAAGTGAAAGGACCTAGATGTAAGAGAAATAAGTCAGAGAAAGACAAATACCATATGATTTCACTTATATATGAATCTAAAAAACAAACAAACAAAATGAATATACAAACCAAAAGCAGAAACAGACTTATAAATATAGGGAACAAACTAATGGCTGCCAGAAGGAAGGAGGGTGGGAAGTATGGGCAAAATGGGTGAAGGAGAGTGGGAGATAAAGGCTTCCAGTTACAAAATGAATAGGTTATAAGAATAAAAGGTACAGCATAGGGAATATAGTCACTAGTACTGTAATAACTTTGTATGGTGACAGATGGTGTCTATGCTAGTGGTGTGCAAAGAATAACGTATTGACTTCTCCAATCACTTATGTTATACACCTGAAACTAATGTAACACTGTGTCAACTATACAAAATACAGTTAAAATATAATAAAGCAATGAAATGTGTTCTGCTTTGCTAAGTCATAAAACAAATTTTAAATACATATATTTGTACATAAACAAAACTTTTGCTATTTTATAGCTTCCTCCAAACCATATTACTAAGATTAATGTTAGTCTTTAAATTCTTCTATTCTAAATAAAGATAGGCACACAGGCACTTAATATTTTAAAAGTATCTGATTATATTTGTCTCAGGAGCAAGAAGGCAGGCTTACATAATAAAGTTAGGCAAATAACTCCTGTCCTTAATTAATTTACCTTCCAAATGTATAGCCTAATATATAGACTTAGATGCACATTATAGTTAAATGGTAATATTCTCAAAAAAACTAATAATAGTCTCAGATCAATGCCAAAAGCTCTATGATCTACTGAAACCAAAAGGGATTCTATATATTGTATTATGAGTGCAGTTAAGAGATTATTTTCACTTTTTAAAGGATGTCAGGAAAAAGAACTTGAGGAAATATTAAATGCCATGAAGCGTCCTGTGAAGTGTTAATTTAACTAAAATAAAGATAACTACTACATATGTTTTAGAGTACTTAAAAACCATTTAAAAAGTTTCTGCTTATTAAATATACCATGCACATCCCTATGTTTAAAAGGGTTGCTTAGTAATCATTCTTGATGTAACTAAATTTTGTGGAGAATTTCAAACGTACATATTTAACCCACGCTGCACGTAAGTCAGACCCTGATATAAATTCAGGCTAGTAGAAGGCTATATTTATTGAATGCTAATGCTGATGATAATTTAACAGAGACAAGGTAAGTAGGAACTCTCTACAAAACCAGTAAAACCTTGGTTTGTGAACAGAATTCATATTCTGGAAACACACTTGTAATCCAAAGCACTCATATATCAAAGTGAATTTCAAGAACCATTGGCTCAGTTGTGATCATGTGACATTCGCCATCACGTACTACGCCTAATACAAGACATTGCTTGTTTATCAAGTTAAAATTTATTAGAAATGTTTGCTTCTCAGGCAGGACACTCACAGAACAAGTTACTCACAATCCAAGGTTTCATTGTATATGTAGAAGTATGAAAATATTGGGAAATCTAGCCTGTGTATTATAATTTATGTTGTTCCTAATTTTATACATCATTTTTAAAAATTTAAATATAGACTTTAAAATATATTTATGCCTAAAAGACAGGAACAATTTTATAGATTTTAGTATAAATTGTTAGGTTTCTTTCCAAAAATTATAATCTTAACAGGTGTAAGAATATATATCTGTAAATATTTATTATAAGTAAGAAAGGCTGTGCTAATCTGACAGGAAAATAGTATCATATTTAATCCCCTTACACTCAATTACTAATATGTTTTAAAGATTTTATTTAAAGTATAGGTATCTGCATGTACTCTTTTGCAAATTACCTACTCTTGCCCTTTGAATACTGTTTAATGGTGAGCCAAGTATTTTTCTTATTAATTTGCATACATGAGTTATATTCTGACTTTAAATCTTTGTTTCAAATGATCTTTTTAATTATTAAATTTTTTGATTGTTATACCATAAGGGTTTGCTAACTCTTTGGTTGATCTGAAATTTAGTCTTAATTATGATATAAAGTGAAGCTATAAAGTGATCCACCCCACCCTGAAGATCATTTATTGAATAATCCATCACATTCTTCACTGGTTTGTAAGGATTCCTCTATTACATATTATACCCTTACACATGAATTCCATTTTACTTGAACTCTCTGTTCTATTGATTTATTTTTGAACAACTATTTCTAGTCCACCAAGCCTCTGCTCTGATAATCACACTATGTAGCCAAGATCTTATGGATAGAATTGCACGGTCTCATATCCCCAACTTAGGCATTCTGTTTTCTACTGCCAAAAAACTCCTACTTTCCAATTGCTTCCATCTGTTTCCAAGATAACTATTTTTCAACTCAAGCATGATCTTTAGTCTTCAAAAGTCTACTACCTTCTATGTCTAGTTTTCCCACCTTCAGCTTATAAAACCTAGTTGGTACTTCAATCACTTTCATTTGGCGTATCTTTACCCAATGCCCAGTTTCCTGGCTCTAGAGAGAAAATGGAGACAAGACAGAGAAGTTCCCTGTCTTCTTGAAGCTGTTATTTTAGTAAGCAGACAGAACAGAGAAAGCAATAATCATTTGAAAAAAAAAGTCTAAGTAAAAGGAATAGCCAGGAAAGGAACCAAAATGCAGGACCTACTTTTCAGACAGTAATAAGAACTCTCTGAGAAGATGGTATTTGAAAATGAAGGCAGAAAAGGATCAAGCTAGGAGAAAACATTCCAGGAAGAAGGCATGCAAAAACAAAGCTCAGCAGTTAAAAGAGGTTGGCATGTTGCTCCATCCGTCTTTGTGATACACTCATTTAACAAAACTCCAGGCCTGGGTGCAGCCAAATCTCCACTTTCTTTGTGCTTGCTGTAGGAAAAAGAAATACTTAATAGGGCAGAGGGAAGTCACTCTGTTTTTGAGGGTACCATCTCAACTGAGCTGCCATTACTCCAGTCAATTTGTTCTCCTACTCTCTGAAACAACTATTTTGAAACTTCTCTCTCCTTAAAACTTTTGACCTGCCAACTCTCTCACTCTCAACAAATGGACTCAACTCTTGAGACAGAAAAACTGAAACCATCAGAGAGATGCCTTCAACTCTCAAAGTCTCCACTCCAAACCCACCACGATAATATTTACCTGTAGAAACGGAGGTAGGCTTCTCATCTTAAAGCTAGTTATTCCATTTGGCTCTTGAATTCCTCTCCTCCTACCCTCTTGGAAAAATTATTCTACCTTTTTCTCTCTTGTACACAGCATTCAATTTCAGCCTCTCTGTGAGGCTGAAATCTCATAAATCTCGTAAGCATTTATACTCACTTCAGTACGACAACATTCTGACTTGGGAGAGAATTTTTTTCTCAAGAAAATAATTCTCTCCCAAGTCAGAATTATACATAAATTAAATGGTCTACCATGGGAGATGGCATCCCTGGAAATGTTCCAGAATAAACTGGATGCCTCACTGACAGAAAAGCAGTAGAGGCCTCAAATACAAGACTGGTCACTGAACCAGGTACAGCTGTCAGATTTCTTCTCACCTTGAGAATTTCTGATTTAAAGGTAATGGAAATGGTCTACTGGGGATCTCCATTAAATGTTAACTTTAATATAGCTTAATAACAAATCCTTAGGTACACCTTTGGATTCTTCCTTATGAAGGATATAAACTTAATAGGGTACATGCCTGCCATCAAATTTGAAGTCAATAGCCTTGAAACTCAACTAAAATGAATCAAAATACAGAGACCCTCTATTTCATCTATACCCCAAGCTAAAGTCAGACTGAAGGCAGACCGTGTCAGAGCAATTTGGAGTTCTCACCCAGTCTGGATTCTCAGACATCTGTACCATCAAGAATTTCTTCATGAACTTACCCTAGTCTACATAAGGGTTAAATACATAAAGCTAGAATTCCCTTCAGAATATGCCTCAATAAATTCTATGAACCACTTACTTTAGTCTTACCCTAAATATGCCTTCTAGGAGTTCCATTTAAGTTTGTATATACTTGACAGCAGTGGTAACTGCTACAACCTCAAGCTGTGTTTCCACTGCAGATCTTTAATGTGTATAATCACCTCACAGTTTAGAAGACAGGGGCTCTATCATGCTACCCCAGTTACTAAAAAGCACAGCTTTAGGTATCCTATTCATTGTCAAGGGATGCTTGAATAAATGTTTTTAAAAAAAGGGACGCCTGGGTGGCTTAGTCGGTTAAGCGTCCGACTTTCGCTTAGGTCATGATCTCGCGGTTCGTGGGTTCGAGCCCCGTGTTTGTGGGCTCAAGCCCCATGTCGGGCTCTGTGCTGACTGCCAGCTCAGAGCCTGGAGCCTGTTTCAGTCTGTGACTCCCTCTCTCTGACCCTCCCCTGCTCATGCTGTCTCTCTCTCTCTCCTAGAAATAAATAAAACATTTAAAAAATTTTTTAAAAAATGTTTTAAAAAAAATCAATTTCTAAAAATTAGTAGTACTGGCAGGTGGAGGAAGGAGAGCAGATTTACCCTTATCCACCACCACCTTCTCCTCCTCTAACATCTGAAAATGTGATTACTTCCTAAAAATTTTATTATAAGTAACAATTAATGCAAAGTATCTACCTTTGCATTTGATATTGTATCAAAATTACCTTAAAGAGCCAGATAATATTTCTTATTGCAAAATAATAAATTCTTAATCAGCCAAGAATCTGCAAGTAATTACATTTGTGGCTATTGATTATTAGTCTGTAAGCTCTCTACAAACCCTTGAATTATAGGAAAGTGTATACCTATTACTTCCTTCAAATAAAACTAATTTTCTAAGATCTACTAAATTTAGAACTTAAATATGTTTTCCCCTGATAGTATTCTAATTGTTTAATTACTTTTAGGTTTTTTTTTTAACAGAAACTTAGCACTGCCTGAATATTTTAATGATCTTGAAACACTATAATGTTTCTAAAGAAAGGTATTTCTACGGTCGTCTTGTATCACAATTCCTATGAAGTCAAGAATTATACTTTGTAAAGTGAGTATTATGTTCTTGTTGTTTGAAACCATCCAAAAGTCCATATTAGTAGTATGTATTTAAAGACCACCCTACAGATGGACTTTTTTTTTTTTTGCATATTTTAGTCACTTTTCCTAAATTGCATATTCTAAGCCAATGAACCATTCCTTAACAATTAAAATTATTTTCCTTTTAAAACGTCTTTGAAATTCCATGGTTCTGGTTTGTTTTCTATCCAAGAGTATCATAAGAATTTATTTTAAACACCTAACTATACAGAAAAATAATCTAATGATCCAATTATAATAATAATCTCTTCCTCATCATATTCAAGACTTTAATAAGAAAAAAATTACTATATGGTATAATTCCGCAGCTTTCCCCTATGAGTTTAGTCAAGAAAGAGTCCTAAACCTAATACGTCTATAGTCAAATTTATAAAATATGTGAAGTCCAGAGAAACATCGCCAATGTAACCATTCCATTTAAAATTCTGATAACTGGTAATAGCAGAGGCAAATACAGTTAGACAGTAGTTCTACTTCCCAAAACAGACATACTATATGTCTCTGTGAAGCACAAACATTAACATTTTATGCACCTATAAGTACCTATAATATACATACATATATTCACTTTATAGATCTTATTAAGAATCATAAAACTCCTTGGAATACATAAAAATGAGACAAATGACAAGAACAGCTTCTTACCTGATAGATGTCAGAAAGACTGCTGCTCCCAGAATCGCTAGTGATACTACATCCTGAATGGCTAGAAGACACGTGCGTCACCTGTGGGTGGAGACTGTCAGTAAGGTGTAGTTTTGTGAAATCTGCAGGAAGCTACGGAAGGAGCAGGAGAAACAAGATTACCATTAGAATCAAGAGCTCTTAAGACACTGAAACATTTTATTATACTCTACTCCATACCATTTACCCAAGAGTACTAAGAAAGATCCTTCTTTTTTTTTTCTTAATAGTCTGTTGTCAAGTTGGTTTCCATAGAACACCCAGTGCTCGTCCCCACAAATGCCCTCCTCCATGCCCATCACTCCCTTTCCCTCCCCCACCCCCCTCAGCCCTCAGTTTGATCTCAGCATTCAAGAGTCTCTCATGGTTTGTTTTTCAAGTTCACAAACTATTAAATATTGTCCCTATTTATCAAAAATCACAAAATAAAATTTTAAAGTTTATGGACGTTCAATGAGCCCTAATACTAAATTCAATGCTTAAAGAGGTGGATTTGGTGGTTAAGATTAACTTGAGTGAGCATTTAATTCAGTGATGACAACTTTCAAATTATATACCATTGAGCAAATTAATCTACTGCTATTTGTTAGCCACTATAAACACAACTTTGTAGCAAGAAATAGCTTAAACAAAAAAAAAAACAGATTTGAGGTTCTTATATGCCTAAATAATACCTAAAAGTAAAAAAAAAAAAAAAGCATCTTAGAATTGACAAAATATTTTGCTATATAAGTAACTGTGCTAGGTTCTATGGAGAAAACAGAATAGGATGCCTTCAAAGAGCTTAGAATTGAGAAAGTTATGGACAACATTTATCAATCTATACACATACACATAAATATCAATTTTCTATCTGTTCAGCTTAAACCCTAAATAAAATAGCCTCTGTTGAACAGAGTCACTAAGCATCCCTCAAGTATTTCTATCACTCTCCTATATAACAGAGAAAAGGTATTGAAAAAGAAAACATCCATACATTTGCCCATTCAACAAACATCTGCTGAGACTTTTTCCTCTTACTGTGTGCTGGTCAGTGAATGAGACCTAAGAAAATACTGCCCTTAAGAATCTTACAGTATAAGTCATTATCAGTTCTTCTGAATTAAAAAGGGGCATTATTTATAATATCCCGCTTATACTATTGGCCAGTAATACACATGACATTTCAAAATATATGCTGATATCATGCAATAGTGGTAACATTCTCTTTACTCCCTACATATTAATCCTATTTAGCTACTGAATAATAAAGAAGAATGTTAAAATACAACTTAAGAGTTTATCTTAGTACCATTCCCTTCTCTCCTTTGATCCTTATCCCTTCTCCTCTTTCCAAAAACAAGATGCCATTCTGTAGATTAGAATAAGTTTCCCAAGGGAGGCAATTCATTTTTATGGCAATAACCAATGAATTTTAATACTTCAAAGTTCCAAACAAAGGGACAAAAAGTACTTATATCTATCACTCAGAATTGACTTAATAAACAGGTTATGATATTTAATGATATTAAATACAGGCTATGAAGGAATATTTTTGACTTCATGAGAAACAAGGTATACAAAGAAAAGTCTTAGAAACAAATGTATTAGGAGACATATGATTAGATGTCAGATAAATGGGAAAAAACATATATATTGGAGGAGCTCAGAGAAGTGAGATATACTTAAATGGCTGAGATCATTGCAAACATGACATATCTCACTAAGTGTTTTTTAAAAGTCTGATAATTGAAGATGCTCTGAAATATTAGATAAAATTCAGGAGAATAACAATTCTTCTATAAGGAATAGATAGGTGGGTTAACTCTAAATTGAAAGTTTGTATATATTTACTCACAAAGTTTAACAGTGAAATATTTGCAGGACTTCTATAGGAACAATTTGAAGACAACAATCTCCCAAGATGCACTAATGACTATGATTTTGCACGTTGCTAAGTGATAGATATCAGATATTAAAATAATGTGTCCAAAACCAGGATAAATACTCTTCATCATCCCAGCTACATTTCCATTATATCAGTCACTCACTGCAGAAGGCAACTGGGGAAACATTACTCAATGGCTCAGTGATTTTAAAAGGCATAATAAATCAATACATATAATTACAGAACAGTAAACTGATTTCTATTGATTATCTTTAATAGACAGAAATTAGGTTGACATGTGCCACATAGGGTGATTTTTAAAATTAACTTAAATGTGTCAAATGAAGACATCATTAATGAATTTTTACTCACTAGCCACTTATTTATTCAAGTCTCAAAGGACTCTCTTCAGTATCCATAAGCTGGTCATCTTTGCTAAGAATTCCTTGTGCGGAAAGCACTAGGAGCTACAAAGCTCTCCATCTAATAGAACACACGTGGATCCAGCCTTTACGTACCACGATCTATTCATCCATGCTAGCTGACAGCCGCAGACACCAGAATTACCTGGCTATGCTAGGCTAAGAACCATAAAGGCTGTTTACAAAACAAAAAAGAAATATTTTCATTCTTAAGAATTCAATTCTATTTTATACATAAATACTTATTCAGTATCTGTTATGTCAGACTATTAGGCCCAGAGAATATGGAGGTGAATATGACATTCCCGACTCTAAATGTAACTAACTTCTACTACCCAGAATGTCATTGAAATTGGGGTTACCCACAATAGAAAAATAAATCAAACGTATTATGTTAAATAGGGCTTTTATTCCAACCCCCAACGTGTATTTTTTGCAGAAAAGCATGAAATAATATTATGTTAAACTCAGAGCATGTGTATACATAATATAGTATTAACTGAATACTTCTTTATATTAGAACAGATGCCATATTTAGGAAAGCCTTAAATTTCCCCCCACAGATTGGGAGAATAGTGTCATGATTAAATTCACTGACAGTACACTTCAACTACAGTTGGGATAAGTGTGGAATGGGAGAAGTTGTGGAAGTTGTTCCCATAGAGGGAGAGTCTGAACTGCACTGATATGACTCCACTGGCGACAACACCCTAAAATAGAGACCTGAACCCACATCTAGGGAAATTAGACTTTAAGAGGCAAATGCACTATAGAGACTGGGAGTCAGGGAACAAACACTGTTACACAGACACAGATTTAAACATGAGATCAACAAGGGTAGCACAGAATCCCTAGGGAGGTAGTAACTCACAGTCAGAGTAAAATATACCCCCCAACAAAGGGGGGATATGACATGCCAAAGACAACAAGATTCATTTATTCCAAACTTTTCTAGTCTTGACCCAGTGACTATATAAAATACTATCAGTATCCTATTTAATTAAATTTCAGATTAAAATGGGGCTGTGAATTATCTTGGGACTCTAGCCACCATTTATAACAGAAACTGTATAAAATGAGAGAAATTTTTGAAGTTGGGACTATATACAGCAATTACCTGAATAATACTAGATAGTAATGAAAGGGGAAATGAATGCATTTTATACATTTTGATCTTAATACCAATATATTTCACAATTTATTTAAAATTTAAAGGAGTCTCTTATACTTTTCCTTTTACATTTAAAAATTTTAATATTTGATATATGAAAATATCACTCCTCAAATTTTTCCTGGATCAAAGACTAAAATAGGAATGGTTGTGGATCACAACTGCAATAAACTACTATTAGGCAAATGACTGAATCAAAGTTTAACCACAAACACTATTAACTACATAAACACAGGGTAGGGGCGTCTAGGTGGCTCAGTCGGTTAAGCATCTGACTTCGGCTAAGGTCATGATCTTGTGGTTTGTGGGTTCAAGTTCCATGTCAGCCTCTGTGCTGACAGTTCAGAGCCTAGAGCCTGCTTCGGATTCTGTGTCTCCCTCTCTCTCTGCCCCTCCCACACTTGCGCTCTATCAAAAATAAGCAAACATTAAAAAAAAAGAAACACAGGGTAATATTAAAATTAGATACTTAAATGCATAAAGTGAGCATAAACAAAATCATAAGTTTCATAAAATCTGGTTATCAATTATTTAGTAACTTGTTTTCTTTTGGGAGAAACAGGGATGCCACAACAATTAGCTGTAAACACGTACTATACAAAAGGCTTCAGTCTCATATACGAGCAGGCATTTGATGATAGCCTTTGATTTATTAGTCTAATGATTGGCATTTATAAAATTGCTTCTAATTTTACCAGTTAATAAATGAACTGTTTTGAACATAAATGCAATGAGTTTGAGTGCCTTGAAGTGTCTGACATGAATAAGTAAATACTTTGTTTCATGTTTCCTAATGCATTATTATTATCCCAGGTTTGCTGAGAAATCCAGTAGCTAAAAAAGACTGAAAAACAAAAAACAAAAAATACTGCCACCAATATTTGAAATTTATATAACTGAAAAATTTCCCAATTAACCTTAGAATCACTTTATTTCAAGAAACAGTAACAAGTCATACAAGGTTTGGGGTGATTGTTGGGATCTGTGCAATCTTCCCTGGCAGTTTACCTTGAGTAACACTTTGAAGGTAAATTAAATATCCTACTCAGTGACTGAAACCTAACTTTATATTGAGATGTATTACTAAGAGTTTACCCAAATAAATACTGTTTTCCTCCTATCATCACAGAAGTTCTGTAAGTATTCTTTATGCTCATGTTTTCAAGCTCTGCAAGGAAGAGGTTGGTATGTTAACTGAACACATTAACAATTTTTTTCAGAGATGTTAGTGAAAAGAGTCTCCTATACTTTCTACTCATTCATCACTGATTGGAAATCTGTGTTGTGAGGATTAAATGAATGGCGGGGCACAAAGCATTTAGGGTAGGGTCTGGTACACAGAAATCACTACAGAAGTGTGTCAGTTATAATTACCATATGCAGACGCTGTGTAAGAAACAGGTCCTTTTTAGCTCCAGAATTCCTGCAGTTGAAATCTAAGACTAGATACCAGTGGGTTACTGAGCTCCTCCCTGAGAGGGCTTTAGCGGCCAAAATCATCCAGCCACAAACACTATTCCCTCATCCACTTTAGAATTCAAGTTGTGTTTTAAAAGCAATTTCTATTCTCTTTGTGTGTCTGTACATACGTACGTACGTACACACACACACACACATGCACGCATGTACCCTGTATTTCTTTTACTACTTATCTTTTCAGTTAATATTAGTCCTGACATTCTCTGACCTGTTTCTACATACAGCTTGAAATAAGCACGAATATTATTTATAGTTCATTTTAAAGTCTACTTTATACTATGGTTGACTTTTATATCTCTCAATCATAATATTTCTTTAAGAACACCAGATAAGGGAAACATTTGGTCTCCTGAATATTATTCATCAGAAATAAGTTTTGCAGAGGCACCTGGCTGGCTTTGTCAGTTAAATGTCTGACTTTGGCTCGGGTCATGATCTCATGGTTCGTGGGTTTGAGACTCACATCGGGCTCTCTGCTGAAAGCTCAGAGCCTGGAGCCCATTTTAGATTCTGTGTCCTTCGCTCTCTGCCCCTCCCCCTGCTTATGCTGTTTGTCTCTCTCTAAAAATAAACAAACATTAAAACATTTTTTTAATTAAAAAAATTTTTTTTCAGAGTGCCTGGATGGCTCTGCCAGTTAAGCATCCAACTGTTGGTTTCAGCTCAGGTCATAAAATCACAGTTCAGGAGGTTGAGTCCTGCATCAGGCTCCATGCAAAACAGCATGGGATTCCCTCTCTCCCTTTCTCTCTGCCCCTCCCCTGCTCATGCTCTTGCAAGCGTGCACACACTCTCTCTCTCTCTCTCTCTCTCTCAAAGTAAATAAACTTTAAAAAAAAGAGTAGTTTTTGCTTCCCTTATACTGCCTTATGATATACGCTGAGATCCAATACTTATTCTTGATTACATCATCCATCAGTATTCCACAAAGTGAAAGATGTTTGCACAATATACAATTTCTTTTGTTCATAAACATAAAGGCCAGAAAGTCTCAAAAGTGTCATGAGATAACAATTTAATAAGCCAATAGATCTAATTATATTTCTCATTAATATATATGGAGACATGTTTTAATGTTGTTATGACTATGTTTTACAGGAATGGGTGTACAAAAATTTGCTTTGTATCTACTGGAAAAATCTGACAAAAATTAATAATTTGTGAAAACATTCTCCCAGGCTCCTGTCAGACTTAAAAGACATAAACCTCATGTCAGACATATATGGAGTAATCATCTATTCAACCTCCTCCTAAGTCAGGCAACTTTGAACAAGTTAATTAACTTTTATATACCTTAGTTTCTTCCATCAAAAGAACAGAACATAATACAATGACTAAATGAAATAGTCATTGTAACCTATAGAATCTACCTTTCTGATGCCTCTTTCTTCCTTTTCATTCCCTCTGTCATTTTCTAGTCAAGGTTCTCCATCACCTTAGGTCAGATATTTTTCAAATTAAATGAAGAAAAACTTACTTATTTGACACTGTCATACCTAACACTACCATTGTAGTTTACTTATTATATATATTCCCCCAAGTATGTTCATACATAGAAACTTACTGCTTAGAATACTGTACTAAATTTTATAAAGTAAATAATCTCATTACATGCTATACTTATAGTCCAATTACTCCCTTTTATAAATTTCTCTCAAAGTGACAAGAACTTGGGGAATTTGTGCTTTTGTGCACGTATGATGTTTGACTGCAAAAGTCTCCATGTATTTGACCCAGACGCATGCTACCAACCTGGCCAGGCTTGGCCACAGTACGTTATCCTTGCTGCTCTGAGCACATGGTGTCTACAGGACAGTCTGCACAGAAACACCACTGCGTAGGGGTGGGGGCAGGGTGGAAGTACAAGTGTAGTCATGTTTTATTTCAAAACTTCTTTGCTACTATCCGACACTAAAATTAAGTTTTAGAAGGAGCTGTAATAGAAGTCGCTATTAAGATAAGCTTATATACATAAATATTTCATTTGGCTTTCTGTCCAAAAATAAACCTTCAGGTGTTAGAATTAACTGCTGAAATATGGTAGTGACCTAGCCCTCACCTCAAGGCAGAAAGGGCACTCTCATTTTTTTTCTAGGGTTGGTAACATAGATGAATCATAAATGTCATTGCCTATAATTGGGCAAATTACAAACTAATTCTTACACCTATGGAATAGTGTTTATTTGAACACAAATAGGACACCTATAGCCCTTTGTTAAAGAAAATAAACAATCAAAACTAGTAAACTGATGTTTTTAAGCAAATGCTTTTAAATAGCGTTTTCTACTAGATGTTGAATGAAAGCACTGAACAGAAGGAACTCACATGACTTTTACTTCAAAACAGAAAAGTAGAATCCTTTAGTATGATAAGAAAGTATATGAACTTATTCAGGTACCATATATTCCAAAATGTAAGGCTATGCCCCATTTTTTTTTTTTTTTAAAAGAAGGCAATAAAAAGAACACACCTGTATACCAGTTCCCATGTGCCAGGCCTGGGTATAAGCACTTGCAGATATATTAGGTCATTTAATTCTTACAAGTATCTTATGAAGTAGATGTTATTATGACCATTTTAATTAGGAGGAAACTAAGGCACAGAAACGTTAAGTGATTTGCACAAAGATCATATAGTGAAAAGGTGGTAGAGAAGGAATCCAGCTCCGGATGTCTGGCTATAGAGAACAAACGCTCGTGTATTCAACTTAATGCATTCATTAATTTAGTAGTGACTTGAAAGCTCTCATGGATACTTATGAAATGGTCAAATGGCTGCTTATATCAATGTATGAATATAGTGTCTTACACAAATTTTAAAATCATACTGAAAAATACTAATTTAAAATAAGTTCTCACTCTCATTTTCATAAAATAATCTGAAAACTTTACATCCATATCCTAACAGAATTTCCATCCCTTCTAAATTGTTTGAGATACATTACTTTTTTGGAATCTATATGTGATGGGGCAGATTGGTGAAGGTGGTTTTTCATTTGTCTTATAGGCTCTTTATAAAATCATTGGCTATTTACTTTATAAACTAATCTTTAAAATATCACAGTTATAGTCAGTACTTGCAATCTTGAGATCACATATCCAGGAATTATTATTAAATCTGTGTCAAGTGTAAAGCTCTTTTAACTCCTTTATACCAGTTCCATCATGTGACACTTATAAGCATTCCAAGCTAGCAATGTTTGAGGTCATTTCTGCATTATGTTCCTTATGGAAGAGTATTTTTGAAATCTTTTTTTTAAAAAACGTAAAATAAGGGCACCTGGGTGGCTCAGGGTTAAGTGTCCGACTTCAGCTCAGGTCATGATCTCATGGTTTGTGGGTTCAAGCCCCACGTCAGGCTCTGTGCTGACAGCTAGCTCAGAGCCCAGAGCCTGTCTTCAGATTCTGTGTCTCCCTCTCTCTCTAACCCTCCCCTGCTCATGCTGTCTCTATCTCCCTCTCAAAAATAAATAAAACATTAAAAAAAATTTTTTTAAATGGTAAAATAAATTATGAAAGAACCTCATAAAATATGTGAGGAGAGCAACTCCTTTTCCGGTAGTTATTTTTGGCAGAAACTAAACCTCGCCTGATATATAATTTCCCTAACATTTGATAATCAGAAAAAAAAATCATGCACACATATACATTGAGTTAGTTTTAAGCTAGTCACCTAATTTCATCATCTTAAAGGGAGACACCTGGCATAGTGAGCGCAGTTCTGTAATTGATATCAGAACTGATGAAAGTTTGTCATCTGAAAGCTGTATTTTTTCAAAATGAAAATGTTTTATCTATGACCTAAAATAAAACAAACTGCTTATACAATTTTCCACAGAAATACTGAGGTAGTTATTAATTATTATGCTTTATGGCCAAATGAAATGTCCCAATGCCTATTAAGAAACACAGTTTTACGACGGTTTAAGTGACAGCCACTCCATACTCACCCCACCCCATCCCCAGTCCTACCCCCCGACACACTATATAATCCCTTCTTCTTTTCAATTTATTTGCAATCATCAATAACCACTGATCTGAAAAGCATACACTTCTCTAAGGGATTCCAAAAAAAAAATGCCTACATCACTCAGTCCAAGAAATTGTCAGTAAAATACATGGCAGCTGTTGGCACCGAGGTAACTAAAACTTAAAAATCATCCTCTGAGCTGCATTCCACCTATTTAAACCCCAACACCTTTGTACACTTTCTCTTCATGTTGGTAACAATTACCGCCATTATTCTGGGGTTATGTACTATGTAATGAGCAAGGGGCCCAGTATTTGGCATCTATTTGTTCTAACAGTTACAAAAAGCTCAGATACTGCTAAAGAAACGGAAGCTCAAACAACTCAAGTGACTTGTCCAAAGACACCAGATAACAGGTTCCAAAATCTCTCCCCTTTTTACTTTGTACCCTGACTCTATAGATTATTTATTATTTGGGGCCACATTCTAACTCAATCTTTGCACCTGTGTACTCCATTATTTAAACAGGAAACACCTTAAAAGAACTTTACACTAATATAAGCATAGCCTCATTTTCTAATGTGAAAGCCAACCCAAATAATACACTTTTTAGCAAAATTTGTGATTATCCATATGGTAATACTGATAATATCCTGTAGGTGCTAAAACTTGAGTCCTCAGTCTCTTGTTTTCCAGGACCAAGTGGGACTGGTGCTATGGAAGTAGCAGTCTCTGGAGAAGTAGAGAAGTTGCTGGTAATACCAGAAACCAGCTTCTGTGACCAATTAGACAACAACTCTGATGAGCTCCAAAGGGACTCTGCTTAGTTATCCCAGCCTTAAAAATGCTCAAGGGAGTATGAAGTTAGGGAAATGAGTGTTTAAAGTCAAGGAAAAAAAAAATCCTAGTGGATCTATGGAGAACCCTAAGCTGCCTTCTTTTTGAATAAAAATAAACAGTTGATTTGGGGAAAAAGCCTCACACAATTCAAGACATTAACCTACAAGTAATTCATTTTGTAAAAGTTGTAAAAGCTACTATACATCCAAATGCAAAATTACTAAGGTCTCCATGCCACACAACACCATAAAATGTCTGCGACTGACTAGCTATTTATCGGTGTCCTCCCTTCCGGGAAGCACAGCTTGACTACATTTCCCAACCTCCGCTACAGTGGCATATGTGCCTGTATAACTGAGTTCAGGCCTTAGAAGTATGCACAAACACAAGTGATGCATGACATATCCACACCTTACTTTTACAAATACTCCATAAGACCTGTCTTGATCCTTTTCCTTTTGCAGCAAAAAGTCTCTGTTGGAAGACAACAGAAGCTTTGTTTTGAAAGTTAGGCAACTGAGCCACAAAACAGAGAGGACTTGATTCTTGAATCACTGCTTAGAACGGAACTATCCACTAAGTGATCAAGTGTATTTGCTTCAGATTTACGCAAAAAAGAAATAAACTTGTGTTTCTGAACTAAATAAATGATATAAATACATTAACTTAATACATTTAAATACCTTAACTCATTTAAGTACTCAGTGAGACCTATTTGTGAAAAATCTTCCACAATGAAATTCTAAATTCCTTAAGGAGAAGTTAGGGAGGGCTCTGATAATAACCTCATAGTACTATGTGAATCTGGATAAAATAAACATTAGAGTTCTTTGACTTAGTCAAACACATTTACTGAAAACCCACTTTATGCTGGTATAACAGGCACTACTCCAGTTTTTCTAGATATAGGAATAAGAAAGATAAACTCCCTGCTCTCAAGGATCTTGCAATGAGTGGATGGAGACATATAATAAAAGGGTAGTGAAGAATATTGTCAAATAAGTGCTGCATTCAACAAAGACTAAACAAGACTGATATATTATGCTGAGAGAAATAAGTCAGTCAGAGAAAGATAAATAGCATTTGATTTCATGCATATATGGAATTTAAGAATCAAAACCAACGATCACAGGGGGAAGAAAAAGAAAGAGGCAAAACCAAGAAACAGATGCTTAACTCTCTATAGAGAACACAATGATTACCAGAGGAGAGATGGGGAGGGGCGTGGTTGAACAGGTGACAGGGATTAGGGAGGGCACTTGTGATGAGCACCAGGTGTTGTATGGAAGTGCTGAATCACTAAATTGCACACCTGAAACTAATATTACACTGTGTGTTAACTAGCTGGAATTTGAATAAAAACTACAAAGAGAGAGAGAGAGACTGATATGATGAAGAGTCACAGGATAGCTAGGGAAGATCTAAGATGTGATACTGAGATGAGAAAATTATTTTTTATACTTTATTTCCTAAAGGGACAGTTCTAATCATACCATTTTATTAGGTGTATACCGATATATATATACACACAATATATATATACACATACATATATCTTACATATTATACACATATACATACATATGTGTATATATACACACATACTTTATATAACATATACATCACTTTCCATATATTTACAAAGTATATGTTATATTTAACGTTGTGTAAAAGTGAGATAAGTCTAGTATATCACTAAGCCAAAGGAATATAATTACTAAACATTTTATTATAAATTGTTGGTTATACAACTTAAAAGTAAAATCACCTAAGTATCATAGTGCCTTATGAACCAAATATATTTGGTATAAAATATATTTGGAGTTGTTCAGTGCCCTAAGAGTTGGAAAGCACTAATATTTGCTCGCATTTCAAGACACAAATAATATATGATGGAAATATAAGTCTTCTAAATAATTATTTGTTCTTAAAAAATACTGCTGAATAAGTTAAATGGAAATTTAAGTCTAAACTCACCTACTTGTAATCATACTCAAAACTTCATTGAATAGATTGACTGCTTGAGAAAAAAAAATTCTATTAAAGTTTGTTATAATCCTTTAAAAACAGGAATTAATCTTTATTTCCCTAGGAAAAAACCTGGATATACTCAACATCCTTGATTCCACAGATTTTACATCCCAGCACTTTGTGTGTGGTAGTAGGAAGTTGAGGGGGGGTGGGGAGTGATGACCAAACAAGTAAGAATATACCACACGAAGTTTAAGTAAGTGGAACATTGATAGATAGGATAGAGGATATAGAGGGCAGAAGGTCTCACTGCTAAGAAAACATTTCAATAAAGACCTTACTGGAGGGAATGTCTGACCCCTGCAGATACACAAAGGGGAAACAGGCATTACACATATAGGGACATGAGCAAAAGTTAAAGGCAGGGGTGGCCTTGATATGTTTCAGAAATAGAATTTAGGAATTCTATTAGGAATTAGGACAGAGAGAGATTCTATGGTGAAATTATGTAGGAAAGCTATGGTAATAATGTTGGATTTTATCCTGAGTGAGATGGGAAGCCACTGGAGGGTTCTGAGCATTCACGAGGTATGCAGCATACATTGAAAACATTTTTCTAAAGTTTTTAACGTGAATATTATACTACATTTTTGGTAAATATTTATGAGTAATTCCACATTACTAAATAGAAAAAGATGTTTATTACAACTTGTGTCAAGAGGCAAACAGAGGCATTGTGGCTTGTCTTGATGGACACACCATAGGGAGGTAGTGTGACTAAACTGGGAAGCCATGTCCATTTTCAGTTATCATTTATGGGTACACTGGCCATATAGCTTAATTTATTGAAAAATCCCACCCCATTTATGTAACACACACCCATACCTATACATCTACTTTGATTCTGACTGACATCAAGGATCTTACCTCTAATAGTTCATTTCTAGATTTCATGCAAACACTACTACAACAACTGCTACTTGCCCAGTGATGAGTATTACAACTTAGCTAGATAATAATCTTTAAATCAAAAAATAATTACATGTTATCCCTCTTAAGTTACTAACAAAAATAGTAGGTATTCTTTTATGCGGCTAGTATTCTCACTTTTTCCTTTTACTTCAAAGATAAAGATATTCATTGCAGCATTTATTTCCAAGGACTTCCATGCTACGACATTTAATTTAATGTTTATTGTCAAGGGCTTTATGTGTCAACCGTGGCACAGCAGATAATTTCATTGCTTTAGCTCTGTCTGGAGGGCACTACGGGAGAACTGACTGAACATCTGTGGTGCGTTACTCATTGCCCAGGGTCAGCAGAGATGCATACTGCATAAACTGCAAGAAGCCTAACAGCTTTTTCCTTTTTCTCCATCTTCCCTTTTTTTTCCTTTGTTAAGACTAATAAACCTTAGACACCATATCATCAAGTGAATAGTCTGAATTACTAAGACACAGTCAAACACACGTTACCTCATAAGGAGACTCCTTCCTAATACCCTCACTTCTGTCAATGCTCCAGCATTTTTCATGACCTTCTCAGTCATCTGCAAAGATTTATTTACATAATCAATCGAGCAACTCTCTTAGAAAGCACATTCTTCCTAAATCAACACCAACATTTAGAAGTCTATCACTCTATTAAGCCTTTACTTTCCTCAAACTTCATCTACTTTCTCTGAACTTCTCTGTTAAGTGTGTATGGGTATGCATACTAATTTATTATCCTAAGTTTAAATCAGGAACATAAAATGGCATTATTTAAGAAACACTTGGGGAATCTTTACGACTGCTTTAACATAATCTGTGGTGTCAGCGCATATGTGCATGCAGGTACACACACATATAAACAAGCACTTAATAAACTGAAAATGTCTTTAGATTTAAACAGTGTAACTGTCATAACCCACAAGTTACATAGGCTCAATTCACCGTGAACTCACCATCAGCAAAAGCAAGAACTTACAAAATAAGCCAAGCTCACAGTGGCAATGCTGTGACAGGGGATTTACAAATACTACCCTGCCTCACTCTAATGCTCCCTGCACTACCACTGTCCTATCCAGCTTCCTGCAAGTCTTTTATTTCCCTTTCAATCTCTTTTCCAACTTGCAGCCAGGGGAAACTTTTAAAAGATGACAGAAAAATACACATTGTCATCCCGTCAATCCCCTGACACAAATCTTTTACTGGATGCTCTTCACCCTCAAAATAATGTTTATATTTCTCACCACCGCACCTACTATCTTCTCCTTTTCATCTTCTCACACACCTCTCACCCCTCAGTCTCTGAACTAGATCTATAAAGCTACTTATGGCTATTTAAGAGTCATACTCTGTATCTCTCTTCTGGGTCTTCCCCATTCCATCCTAGAAGAACAATCACCCCAAGGCTGGCTACTTCTCTGAACTCTCCTACTGGAGGTTAGAAGTTCTTGTAAGATGTTCCTGTGAACCTAGAATGTTGCCTGTCACAGAACTTAACCATACTTTACAGTAGCTGCTGATTTAACTCTCTACATGAGTCCAAAAGGGACCATGCCTGCCTTTTTCATCACACTTTCCCTTGCTTCAAAGTGCCTAAAACACAGTTGGTACTTAATAAATGCACAAACCACTGAACTATTAGTCCTAGTCTAAGAGCTGAGGACACTGCGGCTGAGAGACACTGAACAAGAACTATCTGTTGTCAATGTTCTCTCCCTACCCAAGTCCACAGTCACCCCTTCCTACCAGCCATTATATGTAGTATCACCAGAAAAAAATAAAAGACAATGGGCAGAAAAAGTAAGATAAAATTATACTAAGCCTAGGCTAACAGTAATTATAGTTAAGCAATATATTCAGTGTGGATTTCCTGGAAGTCAGGACAAAAAAAAGCTAAAGACAAAAACCTCTGGACTAAAATATTTTTAACTTGTTGTATGTATAGATTCCAAAAGAGGAGTCTGGCAAATGAAGAGTGTTTGAACTCTGCTCAGAAATGTAAGATTCATCCATCTACTTAATTATTTAACACGTATTTACTGGCTTGCCTCAATGAACAAGGCGCTGTTATAGAAGCTAGTTGTACAGCAAGGAATTGGATTAGCAAAGTCCCTATGCTCCAGAATTTATATGTCTAGAGGCAAGACGGGCTTGAGGATGAATCAGAAAGAAAAGTAACAATAAATACAACAATTTTAGATATCCATAAGCACTACAAAGACAATGCTAAAAATGTAAGGTGATATACTGGGGAGTGATGGTTGGGAATAGGGAGCTATTTTATTTTGTAATTTTATTTTATTTTTTATTTTTTAATCGCAATTTAGTTAATATACAGTGCAGTCTTGGCTTCAGGAATAGAACCCAGTAATTCATCTCTTACATATGACATCCAGTGTTCATCCTGAAAAGTGCCCTTCTTAATGTCCATCAGTCATTTAACCCACTCCTACCCACATCAACCCTCATTTATTTTCTCTGTATTTAAGAGTCTTTTATGGTTTACCTCCCTGTTTTTACTTTTTCCTTCCCCTCCCCATATGGTCATCTGTTAAGTTTCTCAAATTCCACATATGAGTGAAATCATACGATGTTTGTCTTTCTCTGAACTTAGTTTGCTTAGCATAATATCCTACACTTCCATTTATGTTGTTGCAAATGGGAAGATTTCATTCTTTTTCACTGCTGAGGAGTATTCCATTATATATACATATATATATATATATCTCCATATATATATATATACATATATATATAT